>NC_092152.1:68864492-68939492 GCF_045791955.1 Oncorhynchus clarkii lewisi | reverse complement strand
GTGTATATAAAGTGTGGTACATATACACAGCTCTCAATGTACGTGAACACACACACGTCCAGATTTGATGTGTGTCTTCTGTTTTGTGAATGAAGAAGAGAGGATTTTTCATCCGAAAGCCCAGTTGGTAAATCTCGTCCAGTTAAATACAGTAAATCAACTACAGTCAGTCCTACAGTATTCACTGGTCTGGTTTTATCTGCTATGTAAATCTCACTGAGCCCTCACTGAGGTCTCATTAAATCACAGAATACTCAGACCTGGCCAGGAAAAATCTTTTGCTTTCAGCAAACGCACGCACGCACGCACGCACGCACGCACGCACGCACACACACACACACACACACACACACACACACACACACACACACACACACACACACACACACACACAGGGAAGCAGACATAGAACAAGATATGTCTTTAATACCTCTGAGCTGCAGAGACAAGCAGGGCATTGTGTGTGTGCTGTCGGCAGCGAGCGTGATCAGACCCTGGCCAGGTAACATCCACACTGACCCAGACAGTGCTGATGGGACTCTAGGCGTCAGTGTATGTGTGTGTCTATCTATAGGAATGGATCAGCATGTGTGGAGATCTATGCCGCTGTGTGATAGGGGGTCAGAGTTTGTGCGTGTGTGTTTCTGAGTGTGTGTGCGAGATTGAGAGAGAAATTGTAGGATAGGGAGAGAGTATTCAAGATTCTGCAGACATATTCAAAGCTGACACATAATACAAACACACACACACACACACACACACACACACACACACAGGTCCAAACTCCCTCTGTCCTGCCCCTGTCATCACCTCCCCCTCACACAGCTCTCACTGGACGGACGTGTTCAACAGAAGGATTTTATTCAAACCTCCATCTCCCCTCATCCCCTTATCGCCCAGTTCCATCTACCCTCCTTCGCCCTCCCTGCCCTCCTGCCCCACCACACCCTGCTTCTCCAGTGAAAGCCAGACTTTTCAGATAGCCAGCCTAGCGGGCTAGCAGGGAAGATATTTCCACAGCAAACAGTGTACAGTATGACAGTATGGCTAGAGAGTAGACTAGAGTACACCCAGGAGACCTGAACAGAGAAAGCTCGTTTCACACATCACTTTCAATCACCCACATACACATTCAGGTATGGAGTTATATGCACGCATGCGCACACACAATTTCTCATACACACTCTTAACACAAAGATATGCATGAACCCCACAGCGTTTTGGCAATCACCCCAGATGATTACAGTCTAGCACAGCAGTGTCTGTGTGTGCTGTGTAAACGTCACAGCCATGGGCAGGGCGTGTGTTGTGGTTTCCATAATGTCTGGACCTGAAAGGAGTCATTTCCTATAAGAGGAGGAGGAGGTGTAGTTCTCGAGCTTTGACACTTGGGGGTGATGTGGCAGACAGTTTTCGGCAGGTTGGCATTTACAGTGTCATCAAATCAAATCAAATGTTATTGGTCGCATACACATATTTAGCAGATGTTATTGCGGGGTAGCGAAATGCTTGTGTTCCTAGCACCAACAGCGCAATAGTATCTAACAATTCACAACAATACACAAATCTAAAAGTAAAAGAATGGAATTAAGAAATATATACATATTAGGACGAGCAATGTCAGAGTGGCTTTGACTAAAATACAGTAGAATTCAGAAAGTAGTCACTCCTTGACTTTTTCCACATCTTGTTGTGTTACAGCCTAAATTTAAAATGTATTAAATTGAGATTTTGTGTCACTGGCCTACACACAATATCCCATAATGTCAAAGTGGAATTATGTTTTTAGAAATGTTTACAACTTAAATAAAAATGAAAAGTTGAAATGTCTTGAGTCAAGTATTCAACCCCTTTGTTATGGCAAGCCTAAATAAGTTCAGGAGTAAAAATGTGTTTACCAAGTCACATAATACAGTAAGTTGCAAAGCTGCAATAATAGTGGTTAACAAGTATCTGTAAGGTCCCTAGTCGAACAGTGAATTTAAAACACAGATTCAGCCACAAAGAGGTTGTCCAATGCCTCATAAAGAAGGGCACCTATTGGTAGATGGGTAAACAACAAAAAATGAAGACATTGAATATCCCTTTGAGCATGGTGAAGTTATTGCTATCAATACACCCAATCACTACAAAGATACAAGCGTCCCTCTTAACTCAGTTGCCGGAGAGGAAAGAAACCGCTCAGGAGTTTCATCATGAGGCCAAAGCTGACTTTAAAACAGTTACAGAGTTTAATGGCTGTGATAGGAGAAAACTGTGGATGGATCAACAACATTGTGTTTACTCAACAACACTAACATAATTGACAGAGTGAAAAGATGGAAGGCTGTACAGAATAAAAATATTCCAAAACATACATCCAGTTTGCAACAAGGCACTAAAGTAATACTGCAAAAAAATGTGGCAAAGCAATTCAGTTTTTGTCCTGAATACAAAGTGTTATGTTTGGGGCAAATCCAATACAACTCATTACTCTTCAAGCATAGTGGTGGCTGCATCACGTAATGGGTATGCTTGTAATCAGGACTAGGGAGTTTTTCATGATAAAAAATTATAGGAATGCCACTAAGTACAGGGAAAATCCTAGAGGAAAACTTGGTTCAGTCTGCTCTCCATGAGACACTGGGAGGTGAATTCACCTTTCAGCAGGACAATAATAAGGCTAAATATACACAAGAGGTGTTCCTGAGTGGCCTGGTTAGCGTTTTGACTTAAATCAGCTTGAAAATCTATGGCAAGACTTGAAAATGGCTGTCTAGCAATGATCAACAACTAACTTGACAGAGCTTGAAGAATAAAGTGAAGATATTGTGCAAAAGCTCTTAGAGACTTACCCAGAAAGACTCACAGCTGTAATCACTGGTAAAGGTGATTCTAACATGTATTGACATAGGGGTGTGAATACTTATGTAAATGTTCATGTATTGTGGAATAAGTCAAGGGGTATGAATACTTTCTGAAGGCTCTGTATTGTCATGAATCCTGCGACGCATCTTTGAGGAGTGGTCACTAGATTACACAGCCACAAAGTCATAAAATCTGATTTTAAACCTAACCTTAACCCTAACCTTAACCACACTGCTAACCACACTGCCTAACCCTAACCTTAAATTAGGACCAAAAAGTAAATTTTTGTTTTCATACATTTTTACAATATAGCCAATTTTGACTTTCCAGCTGGCCCATCTAGCAGAAATCACTTAGTTCTGCCTCCAGTGCAAGATTAATGACAATAAATATCAACCTGCTAGTTTTTGAGGGAATGGCAAGAAGCGAATGAATGAGTTAGTGAAAAACAAATTGAATATTTGAATGAATGAACAAATGAATGAATGCATGTATAAATAAGATTGAGTGGTACTGGATAGCAGGGTTGGGTTCAATTCCATTTCAATTCCAGTCAATTCAGAAAGTGAACTAACCCTCATTGAAAAGCATTGAAGAGAATTTTCATTTTAGTGTGCTTCCTGAATTGACTGGAATTAAGATGGAATTGACCCCCAACCCTGTTGGATAGAGTGAGTGAATGAATAAAAGAATGAAACAACAAATTAATTAATAACGAATCAATGAATGTATATTAAAAGATGATGATGTCATTCTGCAGTGTCTCTCTGGGAGCTTCCCAGCAGAGAGCAGAGAGGGAGATGAACACTCACAGTTAACGAATCATGTCACAGCTCCATGAGAGAATGTTGAGTTAGAACGGACTCCTCCTGTTCTAAATATTCCCACCTGTCTTCTTAGGGTCTGTGGTAGGGAAAACACACATACACTTTTCCTCGTGGTTAATTTGTGGCGTGTGTAATTTCAATGTGCATAATTGATTGACAGTCATTACTGTGTACACACACAAACACACACACTTTTCCTCGTGGGAGGGCTTCAGCAGGGAAGCAAACGACTTCCAAAACCACAGAGCCTCTGTTCACTGACACAACTCTTTTGCCATGTTGGAGGGAAGTGAGCGGAACAGGGAGTCATGTCTGTAGGACAGGGAGGCAGTCACAGAGGAGCTGGGGTGTCATTCCGACCAGTTGGTTGCCAGTTTGGAGGGGAGATGTCTTCCAAATGACTGGGAGACAGCCAGTCACTCAGAGAGATGCACTGTGGTGTGATTATTAATATCTGGTTGGGTTGCCAGGTTGGAGAAGATTTAGCAGAACAGGAAGTCAGAAAGAGAGACGATCTGGTGTGTCAGAGTAAGAGCTGGATGTGTTGCCATGTTGGAGAAGCTGGAGCAGAACAGGGAGGCAGACAAAGAGAGAATATATGGTGTGTCAGAGTAAGAGCTGGATGTGTTGCCAGGTTGGAGAAGATGGAGCAGAACAGGAAGTCAGAAAGAGAGACAATCTGGTGTGTCAGAGTAAGAGCTGGATGTGTTGCCATGTTGGAGAAGCTGGAGCAGAACAGGGAGGCAGACAAAGAGAGAAGATCTGGTGTGTCAGAGTAAGAGCTGGATGTGTTGCCATGTTGGAGAAGCTGGAGCAGAACAGGGAGGCAGACAAAGAGAGAAGCACCGTGGTGTCATTAAGATTAATGGAGAAGGGAAGCAGCCTCAGGGTGGCTCTTAAAGAGATGAGGGGATGATAGGACTGTGACTGCTTACAGGAGCAGAGCTGGCACAATGTAGGCTAGTTACAGACACACAGCTGGATTGATTGTCGTTACTGTTTATGTGTGTTATTGTTATTATGCTACACTGGTGTGAGTTTGAGTTAACTGGTTTGCACTGGGGAGTCCGAAGTGGGTGTGTGTGTGTGTGTGTGTGTGTGTGTGTGTGTGTGTGCGTGTGAGAGAAAGAGCTCTGTGTGTGTGTTTGTGTGTTTGTGTGAGTGCGTGTGTGTGTGTGTGTGTGTGAGAGAAAGAGCTCTGTGTGTGTGTGTGTGTGTGTGTGTGTGTGTGTGTGTGTGTGTGTGTGTGTGTGTGTGTGTGTGTGTGTGTGTGTGTGTGTGTGTGAGAGAGAAAGAGCTCTGTGTGTGTGTTTGTGTGTTTGTGTGTGTGTGTGAGTGCGTGCATGCGTGTGTGTGTGTGAGTGAAAGAGCTCTGTGTGTGTGTGTGTGTGTGTGTGTGTGTGTGTGTGTGTGTGTGTGTGAGAGAAAGAGCTCTGTGTGTGTGTTTGTGTGCGTGCGTGCGTGCGTGTGTGTGTGCGTGCGTGTGTGTGCGTGTGTGCGTGTGTGTGCGTGCGTGTGTGTGTGCGTGCGTGTGTGTGTGTGCGTGCGCATGTACTTTCATGTCTCAAAGTCCTTTTAGCCTTTTGTTGCAGTGTGGCATCCGTTGGCTGCGTTCCAACTTAATGAACTGCTCCATAAACAACATGTTCTCTTCATCCATGTGTGTGTGTTCATGATGATTGTTTTTATCTCTGTGAATGTGAATTAGTCCTGCACATTGCTTGCTGAGATCTGAAGGGGCTTGTCTGACACCAGACTGTGTGGTCCCTGTCAAGGTCTTCCATCCATGCAGTGTAGAGGGGGGCTAGGCTGAACTTCATCCCCAAAACAGGTGTGGCTAGTGGGGCTGCACCCCACAGCCGTCCCCTGAGGATCCAGGACAAGTGGGAACTGTACAATACAGCTAACAGCCATAGACAAAATACAAGAGCCATTCTGTTTGAGCTGCACCACTTATTCCTGCAATGAAAGAAACATTGGGGAGAATTGGAAGAAGGAAACATATTTCAGATAAATGTTTTCAAGATTTTGACTGCCTGTGGTTATTATAATGATTCTGTTTTAAGAACAGATACAGATTCTGTTTCAATGTGTCATGCATCTTGCACAGCTCCCACAAATGCTTGAACAATGGCACACATTGTGCAACTCAGGATCCTGCTGCCTTACAAGTCTTTTCTTTCTCTTATAAATTATTCTGGCTGTTTATTATGGCGATACAACCTATTGTAATTAAATGAATAGTTTGTAACATTTAGCATAAAGTGTATATTTACATGGCAGCTATTACATGGGAAGTCGTGCAATGCAATATGTAGCCTGGTTTCTGGCGTGTGTAATTTCACTGTGCGTAAAATATTTCCATATATCAATAATGGCGTCTATGCATTACGTGTGAAAATGTTATTACGGGTATAGCAGTTTAAAACCAATACCTACTCTAATTATAAGCTAGGGCTATTCTAATCACACTGGATTTGAACATCAATAGGCCTACACAGTATTGCTTGATAAGATATGATTACGTTGAACTTTTTCTTCAAAAGATACGTAATTTGGATAAAAAATAATGAGACCCTCTTTTATCAGTTAGTTCTGCTGAGAAAGTTTGAATATGGGGGAGCAGCGGCGAGGGTATCTGAAAAGTGATCCAGTGAATTGGAGATGGCGCTGTGTACAGTGTGAGCGAGTTAACAGCCAAAGTTTTCAGAGCGCAGGAAAGTTCGTAGGAGAGGTGACCCGTGATTCTAACAAGAGTTTTCTTCTCACATTACCATCGGGTTCGCTGTCCTATACTGCGGACTGGAGACACTGCGTTTCTGCTCAATGTTTCATGGACGGTTTGAATAGATTATCTCTAACGGAATACTTGAGAGCCAGGAATTTAGTCTACGGTTCGCTGCCTGTTCTGCAGTGCTGCAGTTTCAATGGGCTATCGGCTATCTATTCACCGTGAGTAGGCTGAACGCGACACGCTGTCTTGTTGCATAGCCTACTTTTGTAAAGGTGTGAGTTTGTTAGAATGAATTGCGCTTTTGGTATTATGGCATGTAGTCTGGGGTGTTTTTAGAACTATGAATGACCCCCGTGACAAGGATTTAATACCGATATCTCGGAAACACCGATTCATGGCTGCAATAATGCCCGGGGACGAGAGCCCATCGCATGGCAACACTTCCAGGGCTGATCGGAATGGGATTGGATTGGTTCACTGTTTTATTTGTGGAAGCGGCGTTTCGCCCGGAAAAGAATTGAGATTACAAGTGAAATATCCGAAAGAGAATGGTCCGTTTTTCCCGTTTTTACAAAACCAAGAGCCAGCGCCAGGGGCATGTGAAGTCAGCCCGGATGGACACGCTACGGTGTGCGCCGTGTGCCACTGTTTTCTGGGGGAGCAGTGGAACTCGTTCGAGCGAACTAGGACACCAATAGAGAAGCGTATGTACTGGCTGAAGAGGCCGTACCAGTGCGACTCTCGGCGGATACCACAGGAGTGGAACATCTCCTATGACCTGGAGAGGAGAATCAGTGTCAGCAGCCAGAATTACGACGGGAACGAGTCAGATTTCTCCTCTTTCTCGGAAAACGAGAACATGTCAGACCAAGAACTGGATTTAGTAGACCGCGCCGGTGTGAGCAAGGAGAAGTACAAAACATCTGCCAACAGCAGCAAAACTCCCAGAGACGGTAGCAGGAAGAACAACATCAGTGTTAAAAACAGCCCTGACTCTCAACGGGCTATCCGCTATCCGGTTGGTGTCTACCAGGCACAGGACTCGCCGAAATCGGATAGTGCCATGCCGTCCAGGCGCGGTGCTAAAATTATGAATCATGTCTCTCAATCATCATTATCTCTGTCCCAAGAGATTGTGTCACAGAGATACTATGACAGCTCTCACGTCGACACACCTGTGCAGGACAACGGGATCATTATGCGCAACAGGCAGTGGCTAGCGGAGGGGAATGTCAGACACGCTGACCCGCGCCCTCTCCAACGCGCTGCTGACAGCAGCTGTAGCTTAACCAGGCATCCCTCCCTCATATTCCACCAGAAAGGAGAGGATCTCGCTGACGCTGCCGACGGGCTATCACCCATTGGCACCACTGTCGCCTCTAGGCGCGACGCAGCAGCACCTAGAGAATGTGTTCCGGGTAGGTTTACAGCCTCTGACAACTCTGACAACGACCATGAGATCAATATAACCAGTGACGACGACCGCGAGGTGTTTGAAGCAGCTGGCAGCAGCAGAGAGAGGGTATTGGCCCTGCTGAGACCACCCAGGGATGCTGCCAGGAGGGTCATTGCCATGCCCCAGAGTGGTGCCAGTGGGGGTGCCAACAGGAGTACCAGTCCCGAGGAGTGTGTGTGTTACATCTGTGGCAGCGGGATGTGGCAGGGCGGGAGGTTCCGTGTGTCTGTGCAGAAGCAGGAGAGGGCAGCCAGCGAGCCCTTCTTCCCCTTCCTGTGGTTACACAGCCCTCCCCCTGGCGCCATGCCCCTCACCCCGGGGGGCACCACCCTGGTCTGTGCCAGCTGCCACACCTCCCTCATGCAGCAGTGGCAGGGCTTCCAGCTGGCCGACGTGCCCGTTCTCCAGCGCCTCTACGTGGTCCCCCTCAACCAGGGCTCCTCCACCCCTGCACCAGCCTCGGGCCACCCTCCCTACCTCACTCCCCAGGAAAGGCACCCCTCAGAGCCCCCGGACCGCCTACCTAAGTCTCAGGCTTCCTGTGAGGCCTGTTTCCTCTGTGGCCAGGAGTGCGGGCGGGATGTGAGGGTGGCACATGCACGGGCCGGCGTGGGCAAAGCCCGCGGTGCCATGTATTTCCCCTTCATCAACCTGCTGCCGTGCCCGCCTGGTGCCCAGGGAGTGAGGAACGGCCGGGTGCACTGCTGTCCTCCATGCTACGCCATCCTGGAGGAGATCTGGGGGGCGTACCGCCTCAGCCTCAGTGAGGACCTCATCACCTCTGTCACCTCCTTCCTGGGGAGGTACCACGCAGCGCTGGCCACGGGGGGAGCCGGACTGGCCCATTCCCAAAAGGGGGTGTCCTCCTCTTCCTCTGGCCATGGTGCGTCTGTATCAGTGTGTTACCTGTGTGGGGCAGAGCTAGGGGTCGGGGGGGAGTTCCAACTCCATGTCAACCCTCCCGGGCGCTGTGGAGAGAGAGAGCCCTTCTTTCCCTTCCTCACCATCCACCCCCCCGCTCCCCGCGCCAAACCTGCCGATGCCACCGGCCTGGTGTCAGCCTGTGCCCTCTGCTATCACGACCTGCATGCCCAGTGGGCTCAACATGAGAGCCAGGGTTCTGCCACCCCCAGCTCTACAGCCCCAGGCCCAGCCTCCTCCACCCCCCAGCCGGCCAGCTCTCCCTGGGCCAGACAGTACAGCTGCGAGGCCTTTGTGTGCTTCTTCTGCAGACAGGAGCAGAGGCGTCAGGGGGGGCTGTGTGCGGTCACAGTGGCCAGGCTGCCTGTGTTCCTGTACGCCCCACGCGGGTGCCGCACCCTCCTGGTGGATGATGGGAGGAAGCTGATGATTGGCTCGTGTGTTGAATGTAAGTCCATGGTGCTGGCGGGACAGAGCATGCAGCAGGAGAGAGACAGGGACATGGAGGGACAGGGAGACGGGAGGACAGAGACAGAGTCACCTCCCCCTACATCACGCCCCAGACACAAGGTAAGACACAGGTAGCTCCACAGGAGCAGTTTGTATGCGGTCCGCAGCACCATGCTTCTCGGCTGAGCCACAGGGGTTTCCAGGAAGTGTGCAGATGTTTGATGCTCAAAGTTGACTATTGTGGGTGTGTTGTATATTTTAGTGGTGTAGTATGCATCCTTTTCAGTAGATTGTGTGCTTGTTCATGTCTGTTAGCTATTGGTTTGTGTACCCTAACTTGATGTTTGTGGATGATTTCAGTCGTATAATAATTAAGTGTGCCCGTGCCTGTCCGTGTGTGTAGGTGGGGTTTATTATGGACCAGTGTTCACGGCTGTTATTGCTATTCTCCCCCATTATGGGAAAGCTGCTCTGAAACAGGGAGAAGTGAGAGTTGGTGTGTTCTTGAGTGTTATGGTTGTGTGTGTGTTCCTTTAGCTCTCTGACTGGCAGGGGAGTGAGCAGTGCAGGCAGGGGATCCGTACAGCACCGGAGCCCGTCGTTAGAAAAACAAACATTTGGATCAGAACTCTAACAGTAAACAACACAGAAAGACCGGGGGGATTTTAAGGCCACCACTGGCCTCGTTTTCTTCTTGTGTGTTTACATGTTTGTGTTTCTGGCCAAGTCTGCTTGTTTTTGTACATTGTTTTGCTGTATACAGGATTCCATACGTTAGTGCTGTGTGTGTGTGTGTGTGTGTGTGTGTGTGTGTGCGAGGCTACTACAGATTGTATCCTTTATCAGATCAACTAGAGACGGCTGATATCCACTAATGATAATAACAGTTTCCTCTGTGTCAGGAACAGCTGTGAACTCTCTATTAGACAGTGTGGTGTAATGATCATGTCTGTTTAATAAATCCTGCTCTATCCAGTGTAAATATAGAGCAGAGACTCTTCCAGTAATGTTTCAGTCTTACTGTAGTGTGTGTGTGTGTGTGTGTGTGTGTGTGTGTGTGTGTGTGTGTGTGTGTGTGTGTGTGTGTGTGTGTGTGTGTAATCATGCAGTGGCTGATTCAGTTCTGCTGTTGCTGTTCCTGGAAGTCCAGTCTATGTGGTCCAGATGGAGGTCTTCACAGAACCAGACCTCTACTCTCTCTCATGAATAAATGAATGGAAAAAGGAGAATAGGTCTTGTAGATGAACTTGTAGCGATAGACCTTGTTCCACGGAGGCCACAGCAGCAGTTGCTGTTGCTACTAATTACACAACTGCTACCGAGATGAATGTATCAAAGAAAAAGCTATGTCTGCAACTCTGGTAGGCTCCCATGGTGATTTAATCAGACGCACAAAAAATACAATGTTTTTGATCCGAGTTGGATCTTCGTCAGGTCATATAGCACTGTGAAAACCACCTACTGAAGTAACCTCTAGAGAAGGGATGGGCAACTCCAGTCCTCTGGGGTGTCACACTTTTCCCCCATCCCTAGCAAACACAACCGATGAAACTAATTGCATTCTAAAATGAAGATCATGATTAGTTGATTATTGGAGTTAGATGTGTTAGCTGTTAGTTGAAGTGTGTGATTAAAGTGGGACTGCAGATGGAGAGTGGAGGAAGAGTAGAGGAAGAGAGGACGGAGAGAGAGAGGAGGGAGAGCGGAGAGAGAGGGGAGGTAGAGAGGAAGGAGAGAGGAGAGAGAAGGAAGAGAGGAGGAAGAGAGAAGGGAGAGAGAAGGGAGAGAGGAGGAAGAAAGGATGGCGGGAGAAGGAAGAGAGGAGAGAAGAGAGGAGGGAGAGAGGAGGGAGAGAGGAGGTAGAGTGGAGGTAGAGTGGAGGGAGAGAGGAGGGAGAGAGGAGGTAGAGTGGAGGGAGAGAGGAGGGAGAGAGGAGGAAAAGAAGAGGAACAAGGTCTTCATTAAGGTACACTGTTGGGACTAGAGTTGATGAAGGAATCACAATACTTTTTCTCATGCTGCAAGAATGCATGTTTAGATTGATGCTACTCAACAGAGCAATATTTACAGTGTGAAACAGAGAGATGCTCAACCTCATAATCAAAGATGATCATTCTCTGCGTGTGATTCATTTTATTGTTGTAAGAACACCCGTGGAGGTCGTTCAGCTGTCCTGTACTCTTACTCTCTCTCTCTCTCTCTCAATTTAAGGGCTTTATTGGCATCAATTTAAGGGCTTTATTGGCATGGAAAACACATGTTAACATTGCAAAGTAAGTGAAGTAGATAACAAACAAAAGTGAAATAAACAATAACAATTAAGAGTAAACATTACACTCACAAAAGTTCCAAAAGAATTAAGACATTTCACATGTCATATTATGGCAATATACAGTGTTGTAGCGATGTGCAAATAGTTCAAGTCCAAAAGGGGAAGAAAATAAACATAAATATGTATTTCATGTATTTACAATGGTGTTTGTTCTTCACTGGTTGCCCTTTTCTTGTGGCAACAGGTCACAAATCTTACTGCTGTGATGGCACACTGTGGAATTTCACCCAGTAGATATTCGAATTCTTTGGCGCTGTGTAGTCTGAGGGAAAAATGTGTCTTTAATATGGTCATACATTTGTCATGAGATTAGGAAGTGCAGCTCAGTTTCCACCTCTCTCTTTCTCTGTCTAGTCCACTCTGTCCACTCTCATACCTGTCATCAGGTATGTAACTATATATCAGATCACACCCTCAGAGACAAAGCTAGATCAGAATCCCGGAGCAGGCTTACTTGATGTGGGGGGGGGGGTAATGAGGCTTACTTGGTATGGGGGATAATGAGACTTACTTGGTGTGGGGGGTAATGAGGCTACTTGGTGTGGGGGGTAATGAGGCTTAATTGGTGTGGGGGGGGGGGGTAATGAGGCTTACTTGGTGTGGGGGTAATGAGGCTTACCTGGTGTGGGGGGGGGGGGGGTAATGAGGCTTACTTGGTGTGGGGGGTAATGAGGCTTACTTGGTGTGGGGGATAATGAGGTTTACTTGGTGTGGTGGGTAATGAGGCTTACTTGGTGTGGGGGGGTAATGAGGCTTACTTGGTGTGGGGGGGTAATGAGGCTTACTTGGTGTGGGGAGGGGTAATGAGGCTTACTTGGTGTGGGGAGGGGTAATGAGGCTTACTTGGTGTGGGGAGGGTTAATGAGGCTTACTTGGTGTTGGGAGGGGTAACGAGGCTTACTTGGTGTGGGGGGGGGGGGGGGTAATGAGGCTTACTTGGTGTGGGTGGGGGTAATGAGGCTTACTTGGTGGGGGGGGGGGGGGATGAGGCTTACTTGGTGTGTGGGGGGGGGGAAATGAGGCTTACTTGGTGTGGGGGGGTAATGAGGCTTACTTGGTGTGGGGAGGGGTAATGAGGCTTACTTGGTGTGGGGGAGGGGTAATGAGGCTTACTTGGTGTGGGGGGGGGGGGGGTAATGAGGCTTACTTGGTGTGGGGGGTAATGGTGTCATGGTATGTGAGTGATTTGAGGAGTCTGAGGGGGTGCAGGTGACAGAGCTGTTTTTGGCCTGGGCCAGGCAATGACCTCATGGCTGAGGAAGTGCTTAGAGGGGCTGAGTGTGTGTGAGAGAGCCGGTGTGTGAGAGGGGCTGAAAGGGGGCGGTGGGGGCCTGGGAGAAACAGGTGCCGTGTCCTCCAGTGAGACGCTATCTGCCCCAGAGAAGAACTGTCATCGCTCTCATGTCACCAGAGGAGAACCCATCTGCTTCCCCTGACCCCACCCCCACCCCCTCTCCTTCTCACCCCTTCCCTCTTTCCTTCCCTCTCCTCTGTGCAATCTCTTGCCCTCTCCTTCCCTCTCTCCTCCTTCCTCCTTTATCTCTAAAAAACAGAGGGAGGAGAAAGTGTAGGAGAAAAACAGGGTGAATATGTAGAGAAGGGATGAGAAAATGAACTGCAAAGGAACGGGTTGACTTTGTCTTTTAGCTAGGTCTTTTTCATGTTTAGATATTTGCACTAAGAATGGCATAATCAAGTTACGTTGTAAAACAGTAGAGGGAGGGGCTGGGTTCTGCATATGCACCTGCCTTCACCTACTGATGAGTACCTGCACTGTGGTGTGTGTGTTGCGTGCATATGTGCATGTGTGTCATTTAATGTACCTTGTTAAAATGAGGTTTTCCTGTCCGATTCCTCGTTAAGATCTCAATAAGGTCTAAATTAGCCCACAAAATGAGAGCTGCTACTGCTACTGTCTGCGTTTTAATATAGTAGACTCCAACACACACACACACACACACACACACACACACACACACACACACACACACACACACACACACACACACACACACACACACACACACACACACACACACACACGCTGCTGTTACTCTGTTAATGATCTATCCTAATTGCCTAATCACTTTTACCCCTACCTACATGTACATGTTACCTCCATTTGTCTTACTTTTGAACTCTGCATTGTTGGGAAAGGGCTCGTAAGCATTTCACTGTAAAGTCTACACCTGTTGTATTCGGCTCATGTGACAAATACAATTTAATTTGACACACACACACGCAAGCTGGATGGATGGTTAACATGCTCCTTGAGTGTAAAATGCATGTTGAACGTGACCTCTGACTTCCCTGTCAGACTCTGTAGACCATCACTAGACCACCACTAGACCACCACTAGACAGCCAATGGACCACCACTAGACCACCACTAGACCACCACTAGACCACCACTAGACCACCAATGGACCACCAATGGACCACCACTAGACCACCACTAGACCACCACTAGACCACCACTAAACCACCACTCGACCACCACTAAACCACCACTAAACCACCACTAGACCACCACTAGACCACCACTAGACCACCACTAGACCACCACTAAACCACCACTAGACCACCAATGGACCACCACTAGACCACCACTAAACCACCACTAGACCACCACTATAAAACCAATGGACCACCACTAGACCACCACTAAACCTCCACTCGACCACCACTAGACCACCACTAGACCACCACTATAAAACCAATGGACCACCACTAGACCACCACTAAACCTCCACTCGACCACCACTAGACCACCACTAGACCACCACTAGACCACCACTAGACCACCAATAGACCACCACTAGACCACCACTAGACCACCACTAGACCACCACTAGACCACCACTATTCCACCAATAGACCACCACTAGACCACCACTAAACCACCACTAGACCACCACTAAACCACCACTAGACCACCACTATAAAACCAATGGACCACCACTAAACCTCCACTCGACCACCACTAAACCACCACTAGACCACCACTATAAAACCAATGGACCACCACTAGACCATCACTAAACCTCCACTCGACCACCACTAAACCACCACTAAACGACCACTATAAAACCAATGGACCACCACTAGACCATCACTAAACCACCACTAGACCACCACTAGACCACCACTAGACCAACACTAGACCACCACTAGACCACCACTATAAAACCAATGGACCACCACTAGACCATCACTAAACCACCACTAGACCACCACTAAACCACCACTAGACCACCACTAAACCACCACTAGACCACCACTATAAAACCAATGGACCACCACTAAACCTCCACTCCACCACCACTAAACCACCACTAGACCACCACTATAAAACCAATGGACCACCACTAGACCACCACTAAACCTCCACTCGACCACCACTAAACCACCACTAGACCACCACTATAAAACCAATGGACCACCACTAGACCATCACTAAACCACCACTAGACCACCACTAAACCACCACTAAATGACCACTAGACCACCACTAAACCACCACTAGACCACCACTATAAAACCAATGGACCACCACTAGACCACCACTAAACCTCCACTCGACCACCACTAAACCACCACTAGACCACCACTATAAAACCAATGGACCACCACTAGACCATCACTAAACCACCACTAGACCACCACTAAACCACCACTAAACGACCACTAGACCACCACTAAACCACCACTAGACCACCACTAAACCACCACTAAACCACCACTAGACCACCACTAAACCACCACTAGACCACCACTAAACCACCACTAGACCACCAATGGACCACCACTAGACCACCACTAAACCACCACTAGACCACCACTATAAAACCAATGGACCACCACTAGACCACCACTAAACCTCCACTCGACCACCACTAGACCACCACTAGACCACCACTATAAAACCAATGGACCACCACTAGACCACCACTAAACCTCCACTCGACCACCACTAGACCACCACTAGACCACCACTAGACCACCACTAGACCACCAATAGACCACCACTAGACCACCACTAGACCACCACTAGACCACCACTATTCCACCAATAGACCACCACTAGACCACCACTAAACCACCACTAGACCACCACTAAACCACCACTAGACCACCACTATAAAACCAATGGACCACCACTAAACCTCCACTCGACCACCACTAAACCACCACTAGACCACCACTATAAAACCAATGGACCACCACTAGACCATCACTAAACCTCCACTCGACCACCACTAAACCACCACTAAACGACCACTATAAAACCAATGGACCACCACTAGACCATCACTAAACCACCACTAGACCACCACTAGACCACCACTAGACCACCACTAAACCACCACTAGACCACCACTATAAAACCAATGGACCACCACTAAACCTCCACTCCACCACCACTAAACCACCACTAGACCACCACTATAAAACCAATGGACCACCACTAGACCACCACTAAACCTCCACTCGACCACCACTAAACCACCACTAGACCACCACTATAAAACCAATGGACCACCACTAGACCATCACTAAACCACCACTAGACCACCACTAAACCACCACTAAATGACCACTAGACCACCACTAAACCACCACTAGACCACCACTATAAAACCAATGGACCACCACTAGACCACCACTAAACCTCCACTCGACCACCACTAAACCACCACTAGACCACCACTATAAAACCAATGGACCACCACTAGACCATCACTAAACCACCACTAGACCACCACTAAACCACCACTAAACGACCACTAGACCACCACTAAACCACCACTAGACCACCACTAAACCACCACTAAACCACCACTAGACCACCACTAAACCACCACTAGACCACCACTAAACCACCACTAGACCACCAATGGACCACCACTAGACCACCACTAAACCACCACTAGACCACCACTATAAAACCAATGGACCACCACTAGACCACCACTAAACCTCCACTCGACCACCACTAGACCACCACTAGACCACCACTATAAAACCAATGGACCACCACTAGACCACCACTAAACCTCCACTCGACCACCACTAGACCACCACTAGACCACCACTAGACCACCACTAGACCACCAATAGACCACCACTAGACCACCACTAGACCACCACTAGACCACCACTAGACCACCACTATTCCACCAATAGACCACCACTAGACCACCACTAAACCACCACTAGACCACCACTAAACCACCACTAGACCACCACTATAAAACCAATGGACCACCACTAAACCTCCACTCGACCACCACTAAACCACCACTAGACCACCACTATAAAACCAATGGACCACCACTAGACCATCACTAAACCTCCACTCGACCACCACTAAACCACCACTAAACGACCACTATAAAACCAATGGACCACCACTAGACCATCACTAAACCACCACTAGACCACCACTAGACCACCACTAGACCACCACTAGACCACCACTAGACCACCACTATAAAACCAATGGACCACCACTAGACCATCACTAAACCACCACTAGACCACCACTAAACCACCACTAGACCACCACTAAACCACCACTAGACCACCACTATAAAACCAATGGACCACCACTAAACCTCCACTCCGCCACCACTAAACCACCACTAGACCACCACTATAAAACCAATGGACCACCACTAGACCACCACTAAACCTCCACTCGACCACCACTAAACCACCACTAGACCACCACTATAAAACCAATGGACCACCACTAGACCATCACTAAACCACCACTAGACCACCACTAAACCACCACTAAATGACCACTAGACCACCACTAAACCACCACTAGACCACCACTATAAAACCAATGGACCACCACTAGACCACCACTAAACCTCCACTCGACCACCACTAAACCACCACTAGACCACCACTATAAAACCAATGGACCACCACTAGACCATCACTAAACCACCACTAGACCACCACTAAACCACCACTAAACGACCACTAGACCACCACTAAACCACCACTAGACCACCACTAAACCACCACTAAACCACCACTAGACCACCACTAAACCACCACTAGACCACCACTAAACCACCACTAGACCACCACTAGACCACCACTAAACCACCACTAAACCACCACTAGACCACCACTAGACCACCACTAAACCACCACTAGACCACCACTAAGCCACCACTAGACCACCACTAGACCACCACTAAACCACCACTAGACCACCACTAAACCACCACTAGACCACCACTAGACCACCACTAAACCACCACTAGACCACCACTAAGCCACCACTAGACCACCACTAGACCACCACTCGACCACCACTAGAACATCACTAGACCACCACTAGACCACCACTATAAAACCAATGGACCACCACTAGACCACCACTAAACCACCACTAGACCACCACTAGACCACCACTAAACCACCACTAGACCACCACTAAGCCACCACTAGACCACCACTAGACCACCACTCGACCACCACTAGACCACCACTAGACCACCACTAAACCACCACTAGACCACCACTAAACCACCACTAGACCACCACTAGACAACCACTAAACCACCACTAGACCACCACTAAGCCACCACTAGACCACCACTAGACCACCACTCGACCACCACTAGACCACCACTAGACCACCACTAAACCACCACTAAACCACCACTAAACCACCACTAGACCACCACTAAACCACCACTAGACCACCACTAGACCACCACTAAACCACCACTAGACCACCACTAAACCACCACTAGACCACCACTATAAAACCAATGGACCACCACTAGACCACCACTCGACCACCACTCGACCATCACTAGACCACCACTAGACCACCACTAGACCACCACTATAAAACCAATGGACCACCACTAGACCACCACTAAACCACCACTAAACCACCACTAGACCACCACTAAACCACCACTAGACCACCACTAGACCACCACTAAACCACCACTAGACCATCACTAGACCGTCACTAAACCACCACTAGACCACCACTAGACCACCACTAGACCACCACTAGACCACCACTATAAAACCAATGGACCACCACTAGACCATCACTAAACCACCACTAGACCACCACTTAACCACCACTAGACCACCACTAAACCACCACTAGACCACCACTATAAAACCAATGGACCACCACTAGACCATCACTAAACCACCACTAGACCACCACTAAACCACCACTAAACGACCACTAGACCACCACTAAACCACCACTAGACCACCACTATAAAACCAATGGACCACCACTAGACCACCACTAAACCTCCACTCGACCACCACTAAACCACCACTAGACCACCACTATAAAACCAATGGACCACCACTAGACCATCACTAAACCACCACTAGACCACCACTAAACCACCACTAAATGACCACTAGACCACCACTAAACCACCACTAGACCACCACTAGACCACCACTAAACCACCACTAGACCACCACTAAACCACCACTAGACCACCACTAGACCACCACTAGACCACCACTAAGGCACCACTAGACCACCACTAGACCACCACTAAACCACCACTAGACCACCACTAAACCACCACTAAACGACCACTAGACCACCACTAAACCACCACTAGACCACCACTAGACCACCACTAAACCACCACTAGACCACCACTAAACCACCACTAGACCACCACTAGACCACCACTAAACCATCACTAGACCACCACTAAACCACCACTAGACCACCACTAGACCACCACTCGACCACCACTAGACCATCACTAGACCACCACTAGACCACCACTATAAAACCAATGGACCACCACTAGCACCACTAAACCACCACTAGACCACCACTAAGCCACCACTAGACCACCACTAGACCACCACTCGACCACCACTAGACCACCACTAGACCACCACTAAACCACCACTAGACCACCACTAAACCACCACTAGACCACCACTAGACCACCACTAAACCACCACTAGACCACCACTAATCCACCACTAGACCACCACTAGACCACCACTCGACCACCACTAGACCACCACTAGACCACCACTAAACCACCACTAAACCACCACTAGACCACCACTAAACCACCACTAGACCACCACTAGACCACCACTAAACCACCACTAGACCACCACTAAACCACCACTAGACCACCACTATAAAACCAATGGACCACCACTAGACCACCACTAAACCACCACTAGACCACCACTAGACCACCACTCGACCACCACTAGACCACCACTAGACCACCACTATAAAACCAATGGACCACCACTAGACCACCACTAGACCACCACTAAACCACCACTAGACCACCACTAAACCACCACTAGACCACCACTAGACCACCACTAAACCACCACTAGACCACCACTAGACCACCACTAAACCACCACTAGACCACCACTAAGCCAACACTAGACCACCACTAAACCACCACTAGACCACCACTAGACCACCACTAGACCACCACTAGACCACCACTAAACCACCACTAAACGACCACTAAACGACCACTAGACCACCACTAAACCACCACTAGACCACCACGAGACCACCACTAGACCACCACTATAAAACCAATGGACCACCACTAGACCACCACTAAACCTCCACTCGACCACCACTAGACCATCACTAGACCACCACTAGACCACCACTAAACCACCACTAGACCACCACTAGACCACCACTAGACCACCACTAAACCACCACTAAACCACCACTAAACCACCACTAGACCACCACTAGACCACCACTAAACCACCACTCGACCACCACTAAACCACCACTAGACCACCACTAGACCACCACTAAACCACCACTAGACCACCACTAAACCACCACTAGACCACCACTAGACCACCACTAAACCACCACTAGACCACCACTAAACCACCACTAGACCACCACTAGACCACCACTAAACCACCACTAAACGACCACTAGACCACCACTAAACGACCACTAGACCACCACTAAACCACCACTAGACCACCACTAAACCACCACTAGACCACCACTAGACCACCACTATAAAACCAATGGACCACCACTAGACCACCACTAAACCTCTACTCGACCACCACTAGACCATCACTAGACCACCACTAGACCACCACTAAACGACCACTAGACCACCACTAAACCACCACTAGACCACCACTAGACCACCACTAGACCACCACTAAACCACCACTAAACCACCACTAGACCACCACTAGACCACCACTAAACCACCACTCGACCACCACTAAACCACCACTAGACCACCACTAGACCACCACTAAACCACCACTCGACCACCACTAGACCACCACTAGACCACCACTAGACCACCACTAGACCACCACTAGACCACCACTAGACCACCACTAGACCACCACTCGACCACCACTAGACCATCACTAGACCACCACTAGACCACCACTAAACCACCACTAAACGACCACTCGACCACCACTAAACCACCACTAGACCACCACTATAAAACCAATGGACCACCACTAGACCACCACTAAACCTCCACTCGACCACCACTAAACCACCACTAGACCACCACTATAAAACCAATGGACCACCACTAGACCATCACTAAACCACCACTAGACCACCACTAAACCACCACTAAACGACCACTAGACCACCACTAAACCACCACTAAACCACCACTAAACCACCACTAAACCACCACTAGACCACCACTAAACCACCACTAGACCACCACTAGACCACCACTAAACCACCACTAAACCACCACTAAACCACCACTAAACCACCACTAAACCACCACTAGACCACCACTAAACCACCACTAAACCACCACTAGACCACCACTAGACCACCACTAAACCACCACTAAACCACCACTAGACCACCACTAAACCACCACTAGACCACCACTAAACCACCACTAAACCACCACTAGACCACCACTAAACCACCACTAAACCACCACTAGACCACCACTAAACCACCACTAAACCACCACTAAACCACCACTAAACCACCACTAGACCACCACTAAACCACCACTAGACCACCACTAGACCACCACTAAACCACCACTAAACCACCACTAGACCACCACTAAACCACCACTAAACCACCACTAAACCACCACTAGACCACCACTAAACCACCACTAGACCACCACTAAACCACCACTAAACCACCACTAAACCACCACTAGACCACCACTAAACCACCACTAAACCACCACTAGACCACCACTAAACCACCACTAGACCACCACTAAACCACCACTAGACCACCACTAAACCACCACTAAACCACCACTAAACCACCACTAGACCACCACTAGACCACCACTAAACCACCACTAAACCACCACTAAACCACCACTAGACCACCACTAAACCACCACTAGACCACCACTAAACCACCACTAGACCACCACTAAACCACCACTAAACCACCACTAAACCACCACTAGACCACCACTAGACGACCACTAAACCACCACTAAACCACCACTAAACCACCACTAGACCATCACTTGACCACCACTAAACCACCACTAGACCACCACTAAACCACCACTAGACCACCACTAGACCACCACTAAACCACCACTAAACCACCACTAGACCACCACTAAACCACCACTAGACCACCACTAGACCACCACTAAACCACCACTAAACCACCACTAGACCACCACTAAACCACCACTAAACCACCACTAGACCACCACTAGACCACCACTAAACCACCACTAAACCACCACTAGACCACCACTAAACCACCACTAGACCACCACTAGACCACCACTAAACCACCACTAGACCACCACTAAACCACCACTAGACCACCACTAAACCACCACTAAACCACCACTAAACCACCACTAAACCACCACTAGACCACCACTAAACCACCACTAGACCACCACTAGACCACCACTAAACCACCACTAAACCACCACTAGACCACCACTAAACCACCACTAAACCACCACTAGACCACCACTAAACCACCACTAGACCACCACTAAACCACCACTAAACCACCACTAGACCACCACTAGACCACCACTAGACGACCACTAAACCACCACTAAACCACCACTAAACCACCACTAGACCATCACTAGACCACCACTAAACCACCACTAAACCACCACTAGACCACCACTAAACCACCACTAGACCACCACTAGACCACCACTAAACCACCACTAAACCACCACTAGACCACCACTAAACCACCACTAGACCACCACTAGACCACCACTAAACCACCACTAAACCACCACTAGACCACCACTAAACCATCACCAGAATGTCTAATTGGAGTCATACACATCCAACCAACCAGGCTTCAGGTCAAGGGGCCAATCCCATCCTAACTTCACGCCATTTTGATGAACAAATTTGAATGAAATTAAAATAGCCTATTTGTCTTGTGGCGATAAAATAATACTTTGTTAGTATAAGTATGATAGAGACGACTAAGGAAACTAAAACACTCTCAGTATGTCACTGGTATGGTTGTGTTGTTTTTGCTTCTAAAGTCAAGGAGATGACACGATGATCAATGTCCTACTACACTCAGTGGAGCCAACCTAGAGATGACAAGGGATCACCCACACACCTGTGTGTGTGTGTGTGTGTATCTTTCTATGGTGGTCTGCTGAGGCTCTGTTCTGGGTGGCTGATTATCATTGACCCGTAGGAAAAGTGGAGACAGGTTTCTGCGTCTGAGCTCAATCAGTGTGCCACTGTCTGTCTGTGTTTCTGTTCAGAAATTAATGTAGTTATTATATGTGTGTAAATGTGGCCGTGATGTATACATTTGAATGTGTGTGTGTGTGTGTGTGTTCTGTGTGTGTGTTTGGAAAGAGTATGTTCTCACTGCACGGCCCATATCCTGTGAATGAGGTATTTGCTGTCACAGGAAAAACATTCTGACATCGTGACACTGTCGCCTGCAAAGATTTATTACTGAGAGGAGAGGGGGAGGGAGGGAGGGAGATGGGGAGTCTGGGGTGGGGGAGTTGGCAGGAAGGTTGGGTGTGTGTGTGTGTGGGGGGTAATCAGAAATAGAAAGGTAGAGGTGGTACCTATACCAATAACCTCTCACAGTCTCCATGTTTCTCAAATGTCAAATTTGGAAGGTGTTAGAAATGTCAAGTGTTTAAGGTTAAGTTTAGGCACTAACTCTGTGTGGTTAAGGTAAGGGTTAAGGTTTGGGATAGGCCTAAAACTAAAATCTCAAAAACAACTTTTGCTGGATTCGAACATTCAACCTTTTGCACCAGAGGCAGATGTTTACCTACTTGAAGGTAACAGCGCTCACTGTTGCCCCTACTGGTCCGTTTCCACATCATCTCCTGACATCCTCAGACGTGGATGAACGTCTAGTATTGACTTATGATACCTGTACACTGTAAGAGCATTGAAAGCAGTGGAGCAGAGGGGAAGGACAAAGGGAGGGATGGAAAATACTAGGAGCAGTGAGACAGGACTTTATGTCTCAGAGATAGGCGATGAGAGGAGGGGAGTTAGTGGGATCTGTAGTCCAGCCAAAGAGAACAGAGCAGAATGGAATCCCATTTCTCATTAATACATCATAAAGGGTGACTGCAGGAAATACTACATTATCCAGGGGGCCACAGGGGAGGGCTGTCTCTGTGGAGAGAATGGAACTCGAAGGTTAT
The DNA here is from genome assembly GCF_045791955.1 of Oncorhynchus clarkii lewisi. Classification (NCBI taxonomy): domain Eukaryota; kingdom Metazoa; phylum Chordata; class Actinopteri; order Salmoniformes; family Salmonidae; genus Oncorhynchus; species Oncorhynchus clarkii. Next base: position 68,915,213 of record NC_092152.1, on the reverse strand, counting down.
GTTTGTGTAAGTGTGTTGGTATGTGTGTTTTGTGTACCTGAGTGTGTACGCATGTTTGTGAGCCTGTGTGTGTTTGCCTGTGTTTTTGTGTGTTTGCCTGTATGTGTGTGTGTGTGTGTGTGTGTGTGTGTGTGTGTGTGTGCCTGTGTTTAGGGTTTGTGGTCTGGTATTTTGATGTGGTTCCTACAAGGGCTAACCCCCTGGGCTGTTTGACACATTGTCAGTCTGCTAGAGTCTGAACACACTGGTTCGCTGGATGTTCCCCAATGCTAGAAGGGGTTCCCCAAGTGAAAAAGGTTTGAACCCCTGTTCTAGAGCAGCTAACAAGACCCCTGTACCACTCACTTGACCAATGCTTAGACAGAATGACTTCCGGAGTCACAAACAGCAGACAGGGTTGTGCTTTTGGCTTGACAGACACTGGGCTGGCTCCGCATTATCGGAGCCAGCATTGGCATTGATAAAGGAAATTACAGTTCAGATAAATGACATTCAATTGAATTTTTTTTATTTTTTATAGTCAACATAAGTGATGCTAGTTATGCATTTTAAGTAGTTTAGGGGTCAACTTAAAATACACATGCATATCTTATTCATAAATCATATTGATGTCATTCACAACATTATAGTTCCAAGTACATATCTTAAGTTAGGATTGAGCCATGAGAGGCTGTATTCTCCAGTAGACAGCTGGCAGAGTGACGGACTGGTTGGCGTTTCAGATGGAATCCACAGCTATTTCTGGGGATTTATTTCACAGCTCCTGAAGGGGGATTTTCATTCAGCTCTCTGAGGCTGGAAGACACCACACTCCTGGGGGTCGACCGCTCAGGGTGTGTGTGTCTGTGTGTGATAGAGATTAGCCTGCAGTGCATGCTTCATTCCTGCGAATATCTCTATAACATTATATCAAATGACCCAGATCCCAGCACTGATCCAACTAGAAACATCCAGATTTCAACAGGACTTAGAACCGTCTCTCTCCGCCGTTGCTTGTGTCTTCACTGTCTTACTCCTCATCACTCAAAAAGAGGGTGTCTCATACCCCCTGCCAAATAGAACACCCTTCAATCCCTCCTCCCTCCCTCCCTAACAGCTGCTCCACTGTTCCGCTGTTCCTGTGTTAGCTGGGCTATAGCTAGGCAGAGGCAGCCTGACACCATAGTGCGAGCCTCATACCTCACACCTCACACCTCTCCCACCCAGTGAAAGGGGGAGATTGTGCTGCCCACAGCCACCGTCATGGAAAATTAAAGCCTTTGATCTACCTGGAATGACCCCTCCCCGTCCCCCGTCCTCCGTCCCCCGTCCCTCGTTGCACATGCACGCACACACAGAGTCATGAACGCTCACACACACACACGCACACGTCATGCACGCATACACACATGCCCGCATACACACGTGCACACACACACACACGCACGCACGCACGCACACTCACACACACACGCACACTCACATACACACACACGTTTGTTTTACTATCCTTGTGGGAACCAAACAATTGATTCCTTTTCAAAATCCTGATCCTTAACCTAACCCTAACTTTAACCCCTAACCTTAAACTTAACCATAATTGCTAAACCTAACCACTTACCCTAATTCTAACCCTAATTGTTACCCTAACCCTTAAGCCTAAAATCTACTTTTTCCTTGTGGGGTCCGGCAAAATGTTCCCCTCAAGGATAGTAAAACACACACACACACACACACACACACACACACACACACACACACACACACACACACACACATACACACACACACACACACACACACACACACACACACACACACACACACACACACACACACACACACACACACACACACACACACACACACACACACACGACAAGACAGTAGCCCAGAGGGATCAAAATGTCCAAGGCAAACTTAGAAAAACAGTTGACCCCTAGCAGAAAAAGAGTGGGAGGAGTTACTAAAATAGAGGAGGGAGAATGACACTTTCCCTGAATTACCTCCTTTTTCCTCTTCTTTTCTTAACGTATGGAATGTCATTGAGTGAAAAGAGTGAATGAGTATAGTTACATTGTATTTGCTGTAGTGCTCTAGTTCTACTGCAGTACTTTGAGGTGATCTGACACCCCCCCCAGGGCGGGACTGGCCTGGACTTGGCTGGGGGAAGTTCTTTTTACCGCGGACTGGAGTTCAGAGTTTGGGGGCAGGGGGGGGTGTTGCGACTGATGTGTTAATGGTCTGTAGTTGAGGGGTTAGCACCTAATCACCCCTGACCTCCTCCCTGGGCTCAGAGAGGAAGTGGACCTGGGCTCATTAGAGGTCAGAGGTGACACAGGTGGAAGTGGACATGGTTAGTGTATCGACACTACTAACTGTCTCAAAGGAATCAGCCAGTCAGAGATACAGTATAATACATGTTTATAATGTTGAGTTATTATTGAATGGTTTTCAGTGTTGAGTTATTTCTTACTTAAAGTGTAGAACCACAAGACACATGTAAATGAATAAAAGTCAATGATACGGAAGTTGATCCTGACAGGACAATTTTGAATGCTGTACAGATTGTAGAAGTTGGAATCCATTGTGTTAGCATAGAAAATATGAGTGGGTTTGTCAAATTATCTGGCCCCTACTCCACTATTCAGGTAGGAACCCAGTTCTGTCCAGAGAGACAGAACAGAGAGGGCAGTGTCTCCTTGGCCCACTGTTCCAGTCAATCCTGTTGGTTGGCACTGGGGTGTGTGTGTGTCCACTTGGCACTGATGTCCTGTTTTCATCAATGTTTGAGTCTGGCGTCGATGTGTGTGAGAAATAGTGTGTGTGTGTGTGTCCTGTTTTCAGCAGTGGGTGTGGGTCCAGTTGGCTCTGTGTGTGTGTGTGTGTGTGTGTGTGTGTGTGTGTGTGTGTGTGTGTGTGTGTGTGTGTGTGTGTGTGTGTGTGTGTGTGTGTGTGTGTGTGTGTGTGTCTTTAGTGTGCCAGGGTTGGAGACAGTCTGTTGAACTCAGTGTGAACTGAATGAATGCTGAGACTCTAAGGTCTCATGTGAAAATAGCTCAGTGTGTGTAGCCTTGAGTGTGTACGTGCCGTCGGAAAGTATTCAGACCCCTTGACTTTTTCCACATTTTGTTATGTTAGAGCCTTATTCTAAATTGATGATTGATGAAATTGTTTTTTTCCCTCATCAAAAACTAATTTACATAAGTATTCAGACCCTTTACTCAGTACTTTGTTGAAGCACCTTTGGCAGCGATTACAGCCTTGAGTCTTCTTGGGTATGATGCTACAAGCTTGGCACACCTGTATTTGGGGAGTTTCTCCCATTCTTCTCTGCAGATCCTATCACGTTCTGTAGGGTTAGATGAGGAACGTTGCTGCACAGCTATTTTCAGGTCTCTCTAGAGATGTTCTATTGGGTTCAAGTCTGGGCTCTGGCTGGGCCACTCAAGGACTTTCAGAGACTTGTCCCAATGCCACTCTTGCGTTGTCTTGGCTGTGTGCTTAGGGTCGTTGTCCTTTTGGAAGGTGAACCTTGGCTCCAGTCAGATGTTCTGTGTGCTCTGGAGCAGGTTTTCATCAAGGATCCCTCAGTACTTTGCTCAGTTCATCTTTGCCTCAATTCTGACTAGTCTCCCAGTCCCTGCCGCTGAAAAACATCCCGACAGCATGATATCTAGATATCTAAATGAGAGAGCCCCATAGGAGAACCCTTTTTGGTTCCAGGTAGAACCATTTTGTGTTCTATGAAGAACCCAAAAGGGTTCTACCTGAAACCAAAATGGGTAATCCTATGGGGGAGAGATGGAGGGCCTGGTTCGGCTTTCAAGTTCTGTGTGTGTCCAGTCCTCTCATAATTGTCCCCTGTGCCTGGGATGGTGGGATTTTTTCAGGACATGCACCACTTGTGGCATTTGGACCTGGGCCATGCCTCCCCTCATATCCTCCCGTCTCTCCCTCCTGCCTCCTTTTCATTGTTTTGGGAGTGCAGTGTTGACTCAGGAAAGGGACAGCAAGAATGGCCTCTCCTCTCTCCCTGCTCTCATCCTCTGTTCTCCCCCTCCTTTCCGTCCCCCCATTCTCCCCCATTGTGGTCTGTTCAGTGTTGATTGAGGCCAGTACAGTCAGGGCCAGGCTGAATGGCTGGGTGAGAATAGCTGCTGTGCTATGTGAATGAGGTCTGTCTGTATTGTGTGGAGGCCAGCCCACTGGCTGGGGTTCCCTATGCTAGGCCTGGAGCTGCTTGAGTCTTAGTCCGTACAGGCCAGGGGATCTGGCCCAGACCAGGGGATCTGAGCAAGACCAGGGGATCTGGGTCAGGCCAGGGGATCTGGGTCAGGCCAGGGGATCTGGGTCAGACCAGGGGATCTGTGCCAGACCAGGGGATCTGAGCCAGACCAGGGGATCTGGGCCAGGCCAGGGGATCTGGGCCAGGCCAGGGGATCTGGGCCAGGCCAGGGGATCTGGGCCAGGACGGGATTTGGGCCAGGACGGGATCTGGGCCAGGACAGGGGATCTGTACAGGACAGGGGATCTGGACCAGGCCAGGGGATATGGGCAAGGCCAGAGGATCTGGGCCAGGACAGGGCACCTGGGCCAGGACAGAGAGGGAGGACAGGCCACTGTGTTCTCCTCTGTCATAGAAAACAACAACTATATCACAACATGACCTACGTTCATTTGTGTTCTACTCATTCATTCATTCATTCAGTAAACCTGTTCCGTTATACAAAGGACCACAACGAGACCACATGTTGGTTAGTCACTTACTTCACAGCTGGCCTGTAGCTGACGTGGTCTGTAGACCATAGATTACTACCACATTGTGCCCCAGACCTACATACTTGACATGTGCCAGCCATTAGAGGTCAGGCGGCTGGCATCTGTCTCAGTGCCTGGCATAGAGTGGTATGGCCAGGGGTAGAGGAGCAGGCTGGAAGCTGGCGAAGTTTCCCAGTGCCCCCCTCTTTTCCCATGGCCCTGATTTTACTAGGGTTTTATACCAATGTAATTACAGAGTAGAGACAGTACTGTAACGATGTAACTACAGCCCAGCTCTTTCTCTCTCTCAAACACTCCCTCACTCCCAAACTTAGATCAGCCCACGAGCCAGAGGAAACAAACCTCAAACACTGTGCGTGTGTGTGTGTGTGTGTGTGTGCGTGTGTGTGTGAGTGTGTCTGCCAGGGGTTGGGAGCAGTAGCAGGTGTTTGCTCGCTGAAACACGCGGGCAAAGCAGCTGGACTGTGCCACAGCTGTGTGTGTGTGTGTGTGTGTGTGTGTGTGTGTGTGTGTGTGTGTATGTGTGTGTGTAGCACCTGGACACAGCTGGACTGTATGGCAGGCAGTAGCTAATAGAAGAACTGTGTTTCTGGCCAGACGTGAGATCCTACACTCAGCCTGTTCAACAAGTTATAGTATTCATTTCACTAGCTCTCCCTCTCTCCCACACACACACAGTTCCATTGCCAAAGTGCTTTCTTTTTATTCTCTATATTGATTTTTGGGATCTCTTTACTCCTTGTTCTTTCAGGTCTTCTTTTAGTTCTGGGTGTGTCATTTCAGAGTCATTTGAAGGGGTGAGGCATGGTGTTTTGGTGATGTGTCATTTGAAGGGGTGAGGTATGGTGTTGTGGTGATGTGTCATTTGAAGGGGTGAGGTAGGGTGTTGTGGTGATGTGTCATTTCAGAGTCATTTGAAGGGGTGAGGTATGGTGTTTTGGTGATGTGTCATTTCAGAGTAATTTGAAGGGGTGAGGTATGGTGTTTTGGTGATGTGTCATTTGAAGGGGTGAGGTATGGTGTTGTGGTGATGTGTCATTTGAAGGGGTGAGGTATGGTGTTGTGGTGATGTGTCATTTCAGAGTCATTTGAAGGGGGGAGGTATGGTGTTTTGGTGATGTGTCATTTGAAGGGGTGAGGTATGGTGTTTTGGTGATGTGTCATTTGAAGGGGTGAGGTATGGTGTTTTGGTGATGTGTCATTTGAGTCATTTGAAGGGGGGAGGTATGGTGTTGTGGTGATGTGTCATTTGAGTCATTTGAAGTGGGGAGGTATGGTGTTTTGGTGATGTGTCATTTGAAGGGGTGAGGTATGGTGTTTTGGTGATGTGTCATTTGAAGGGGTGAGGTATGGTGTTTTGGTGATGTCATTTGAGTCATTTGAAGGGGGGAGGTATGGTGTTTTGGTGATGTGTCATTTGAAGGGGTGAGGTATGGTGTTTTGGTGATGTGTCATTTGAAGGGGTGAGGTATGGTGTTTTGGTGATGTCATTTGAGTCATTTGAAGGGGTGAGGTATGGTGTTGTGGTGATGTGTCATTTGAGTCATTTGAAGGGGTGAGGTATGGTGTTGTGGTGATGTGATGTGTCATTTGAGTCATTTGAAGGGGTGAGGTATGGTGTTTTGGTGATGTGTCATTTGAAGGGGTGAGGTATGGTGTTGTGGTGATGTGTCATTTCAGAGTCATTTGAAGGGGTGAGGTATGGTGTTGTGGTGATGTGTCATTTCAGAGTCATTTGAAGGGGTGAGGTATGGTGTTGTGGTGATGTGTCATTTCAGAGTCATTTGAAGGGGTGAGGTATGGTGTTTTGGTGATGTGTCATTTCAGAGTCATTTGAAGGGGTGAGGTATGGTGTTTTGGTGATGTGTCATTTGAAGGGGTGAGGTATGGTGTTGTGGTGATGTGTCATTTCAGAGTCATTTGAAGGGGTGAGGTATGGTGTTGTGGTGATGTGATGTGTCATTTCAGAGTCATTTGAAGGGGTGAGGTATGGTGTTGTGGTGATGTGTCATTTCAGAGTCATTTGAAGGGGTGAGGTATGGTGTTTTGGTGATGTGTCATTTGAAGGGGTGAGGTATGGTGTTGTGGTGATGTGTCATTTCAGAGTCATTTGAAGGGGTGAGGTAGGGTGTTGTGGTGATGTGTCATTTCAGAGTCATTTGAAGGGGTGAGGTATGGTGTTGTGGTGATGTGTCATTTCAGAGTCATTTGAAGGGGTGAGGTATGGTGTTGTGGTGATGTGATGTGTCATTTCAGAGTCATTTGAAGGGGTGAGGTATGGTGTTTTGGTGATGTCATTTGAAGGGGTGAGGTATGGTGTTTTGGTAATGTGTCATTTCAGAGTCATTTGAAGGGGTGAGGTATGGTGTTTTGGTGATGTGTCATTTCAGAGTCATTTGAAGGGGTGAGGTATGGTGTTGTGGTGATGTGATGTGTCATTTCAGAGTCATTTGAAGGGGTGAGGCATGGTGTTTTGGTGATGTGTCATTTGAAGGGGTGAGGTATAGTGTTGTGGTGATGTGTCATTTCAGAGTCATTTGAAGGGGTGAGGTATGGTGTTGTGGTGATGTGTCATTTCAGAGTCATTTGAAGGGGTGAGGTATTGTGTTTTGGTGATGTGTCATTTGAAGGGGTGAGGTATGGTGTTGTGGTGATGTGTCATTTGAAGGGGTGAGGTATGGTGTTTTGGTGATGTGTCATTTGAAGGGGTGAGGTATAGTGTTGTGGTGATGTGTCATTTGAGTCATTTGAAGGGGGGAGGTATGGTGTTTTGGTGATGTGTCATTTGAGTCATTTGAAGTGGGGAGGTATGGTGTTTTGGTGATGTGTCATTTGAAGGGGTGAGGTATGGTGTTTTGGTGATGTGTCATTTGAAGGGGTGAGGTATGGTGTTTTGGTGATGTGTCATTTCAGAGTCATTTGAAGGGGGGAGGTATGGTGTTTTGGTGATGTGTCATTTGAAGGGGTGATGTATGGTGTTTTGGTGATGTGTCATTTGAAGGGGTGAGGTATAGTGTTTTGGTGATGTGTCATTTGAAGGGGTGAGGCATGGTGTTTTGGTGATGTGTCATTTGAAGGGGTGAGGCATGGTGTTTTGGTGATGTGTCATTTGAAGGGGTGAGGTATGGTGTTTTGGTGATGTGTCATTTGAGTCATTTGAAGTGGGGAGGTATGGTGTTTTGGTGATGTGTCATTTGTGTCATTTGAAGGGGTGAGGTATGGTGTTTTGGTGATGTGTCATTTGAAGGGGTGAGGTATGGTGTTTTGGTGATGTGTCATTTGAGTCATTTGAAGTGGGGAGGTATGGTGTTGTGGTGATGTGTCATTTGAAGGGGTGATGTATGGTGTTTTGGTGATGTGTCATTTGAAGGGGTGAGGCATGGTGTTTTGGTGATGTGTAATTTGAAGGGGTGAGGTATGGTGTTTTGGTGATGTGTCATTTGAAGTGGGGAGGTATGGTGTTTTGGTGATGTGTCATTTGAAGGGGTGATGTATGGTGTTTTGGTGATGTGTCATTTGAAGGGGTGAGGTATGGTGTTTTGGTGATGTGTTATTTGAAGGGGTGAGGTATGGTGTTTTGGTGATGTGTAATTTGAAGGGGTGAGGTATGGTGTTTTGGTGATGTGTTATTTGAAGGGGTGAGGTATGGTGTTTTGGTGATGTGTCATTTGAAGGGGTGAGGTATGGTGTTTTGGTGATGTGTCATTTGAAGGGGTGAGGTATGGTGTTTTGGTGATGTGTTATTTGAAGGGGTGAGGTATGGTGTTTTGGTGATGTGTCATTTGAAGGGGTGAGGTATGGTGTTTTGGTGATGTGTAATTTCAGAGTCATTTGAAGGGGTGATGTATGGTGTTGTGGTGATGTGTCATTTCAGAGTCATTTGAAGGGTGAGGTATGGTGTTGTGGTGATGTGATGTGTCATTTCAGAGTCATTTGAAGGGGTGAGGCATGGTGTTTTGGTGATGTGTCATTTGAAGGGGTGAGGTATGGTGTTGTGGTGATGTGTCATTTCAGAGTCATTTGAAGGGGTGAGGTATGGTGATGTGGTGATGTGTCATTTCAGAGTCATTTGAAGGGGTGAGGTATGGTGTTGTGGTGATGTGTCATTTCAGAGTCATTTGAAGGGGTGAGGTATTGTGTTTTGGTGATGTGTCATTTGAAGGGGTGAGGTATGGTGTTGTGGTGATGTGTAATTTGAAGGGGTGAGGTATGGTGTTTTGGTGATGTGTCATTTGAGTCATTTGAAGTGGAGAGGTATGGTGTTTTGGTGATGTGTCATTTGAAGGGGTGAGGTATGGTGTTTTGGTGATATGTCATTTGAAGGGGTGAGGTATGGTGTTTTGGTGATGTCATTTGAGTCATTTGAAGGCGGGAGGTATGGTGTTTTGGTGATGTGTCATTTGAAGGGGTGAGGTATGGTGTTTTGGTGATGTGTCATTTGAAGGGGTGAGGTATGGTGTTTTGGTGATGTCATTTAATCTATTTGAAGGGGTGAGGTATGGTGTTGTGGTGATGTGTCATTTGAGTCATTTGAAGGGGTGAGGTATGGTGTTGTGGTGATGTGATGTGTCATTTGAAGGGGTGAGGTATGGTGTTTTGGTGATGTGTCATTTGAAGGGGTGAGGTATGGTGTTGTGGTGATGTGTCATTTCAGAGTCATTTGAAGGGGTGAGGTATGGTGTTGTGGTGATGTGTCATTTCAGAGTCATTTGAAGGGGTGAGGTATGGTGTTGTGGTGATGTGTCATTTCAGAGTCATTTGAAGGGGTGAGGTATGGTGTTTTGGTGATGTGTCATTTCAGAGTCATTTGAAGGGGTGAGGTATGGTGTTTTGGTGATGTGTCATTTGAAGGGGTGAGGTATGGTGTTGTGGTGATGTGTCATTTCAGAGTCATTTGAAGGGGTGAGGTATGGTGTTGTGGTGATGTGTCATTTCAGAGTCATTTGAAGGGGTGAGGTATGGTGTTGTGGTGATGTGATGTGTCATTTCAGAGTCATTTGAAGGGGTGAGGTATGGTGTTGTGGTGATGTGTCATTTCAGAGTCATTTGAAGGGGTGAGGTATGGTGTTTTGGTGATGTGTCATTTGAAGGGGTGAGGTATGGTGTTGTGGTGATGTGTCATTTCAGAGTCATTTGAAGGGGTGAGGTAGGGTGTTGTGGTGATGTGTCATTTCAGAGTCATTTGAAGGGGTGAGGTATGGTGTTGTGGTGATGTGTCATTTCAGAGTCATTTGAAGGGGTGAGGTATGGTGTTGTGGTGATGTGATGTGTCATTTCAGAGTCATTTGAAGGGGTGAGGTATGGTGTTTTGGTGATGTCATTTGAAGGGGTGAGGTATGGTGTTTTGGTAATGTGTCATTTCTGAGTCATTTGAAGGGGTGAGGTATGGTGTTTTGGTGATGTGTCATTTCAGAGTCATTTGAAGGGGTGAGGTATGGTGTTGTGGTGATGTGATGTGTCATTTCAGAGTCATTTGAAGGGGTGAGGCATGGTGTTTTGGTGATGTGTCATTTGAAGGGGTGAGGTATAGTGTTGTGGTGATGTGTCTTTTCAGAGTCATTTGAAGGGGTGAGGTATGGTGTTGTGGTGATGTGTCATTTCAGAGTCATTTGAAGGGGTGAGGTATTGTGTTTTGGTGATGTGTCATTTGAAGGGGTGAGGTATGGTGTTGTGGTGATGTGTAATTTGAAGGGGTGAGGTATGGTGTTTTGGTGATGTGTCATTTGAGTCATTTGAAGGGGGGAGGTATGGTGTTTTGGTGATGTGTCATTTGAGTCATTTGAAGTGGGGAGGTATGGTGTTTTGGTGATGTGTCATTTGAAGGGGTGAGGTATGGTGTTTTGGTGATGTGTCATTTGAAGGGGTGAGGTATGGTGTTTTGGTGATGTGTCATTTCAGAGTCATTTGAAGGGGGGAGGTATGGTGTTTTGGTGATGTGTCATTTGAAGGGGTGATGTATGGTGTTTTGGTGATGTGTCATTTGAAGGGGTGAGGTATAGTGTTTTGGTGATGTGTCATTTGAAGGGGTGAGGCATGGTGTTTTGGTGATGTGTCATTTGAAGGGGTGAGGCATGGTGTTTTGGTGATGTGTCATTTGAAGGGGTGAGGTATGGTGTTTTGGTGATGTGTCATTTGAGTCATTTGAAGTGGGGAGGTATGGTGTTGTGGTGATGTGTCATTTGAAGGGGTGATGTATGGTGTTTTGGTGATGTGTCATTTGAAGGGGTGAGGCATGGTGTTTTGGTGATGTGTCATTTGAAGGGGTGAGGTATGGTGTTTTGGTGATGTGTCATTTCAGAGTCATTTGAAGGGGGGAGGTATGGTGTTTTGGTGATGTGTCATTTGAAGGGGTGATGTATGGTGTTTTGGTGATGTGTCATTTGAAGGGGTGAGGTATGGTGTTTTGGTGATGTGTTATTTGAAGGGGTGAGGTATGGTGTTTTGGTGATGTGTAATTTGAAGGGGTGAGGTATGGTGTTTTGGTGATGTGTTATTTGAAGGGGTGAGGTATGGTGTTTTGGTGATGTGTCATTTGAAGGGGTGAGGTATGGTGTTTTGGTGATGTGTCATTTGAAGGGGTGAGGTATGGTGTTTTGGTGATGTGTTATTTGAAGGGGTGAGGTATGGTGTTTTGGTGATGTGTCATTTGAAGGGGTGAGGTATGGTGTTTTGGTGATGTGTAATTTCAGAGTCATTTGAAGGGGTGATGTATGGTGTTGTGGTGATGTGTCATTTCAGAGTCATTTGAAGGGTGAGGTATGGTGTTGTGGTGATGTGATGTGTCATTTCAGAGTCATTTGAAGGGGTGAGGCATGGTGTTTTGGTGATGTGTCATTTGAAGGGGTGAGGTATGGTGTTGTGGTGATGTGTCATTTCAGAGTCATTTGAAGGGGTGAGGTATGGTGTTGTGGTGATGTGTCATTTCAGAGTCATTTGAAGGGGTGAGGTATGGTGTTGTGGTGATGTGTCATTTCAGAGTCATTTGAAGGGGTGAGGTATTGTGTTTTGGTGATGTGTCATTTGAAGGGGTGAGGTATGGTGTTGTGGTGATGTGTAATTTGAAGGGGTGAGGTATGGTGTTTTGGTGATGTGTCATTTGAGTCATTTGAAGGGGGGAGGTATGGTGTTTTGGTGATGTGTCATTTGAAGGGGTGAGGTATGGTGTTTTGGTGATGTGTCATTTGAAGGGGTAAGGTATGGTGTTTTGGTGATGTGTCATTTCAGAGTCATTTGAAGGGGTGAGGTATGGTGTTTTGGTGATGTGTCATTTGAAGGGGTGAGGTATGGTGTTTTGGTGATGTGTCATTTGAGTCATTTGAAGTGGGGAGGTATGGTGTTTTGGTGATGTGTCATTCGAAGGGGTGATGTATGGTGTTTTGGTGATGTGTCATTTGAAGGGGTGAGGTATGGTGTTTTGGTGATGTGTCATTTGAAGGGGTGAGGTATGGTGTTTTGGTGATGTGTCATTTCAGAGTCATTTGAAGGGGTGAGGTATGGTGTTTTGGTGATGTGTCATTTCAGAGTCATTTGAAGGGGTGAGGTATGGTGTTGTGGTGATGTGTCATTTCAGAGTCATTTGAAGGGGTGAGGTATGGTGTTGTGGTGATGTGTCATTTCAGAGTCATTTGAAGGGGTGAGGTATGGTGTTGTGGTGATGTGTCATTTCAGAGTAATTTGAAGGGGTGAGGTATTGTGTTTTGGTGATGTGTCATTTGAAGGGGTGAGGTATGGTGTTATGGTGATGTGTCATTTCAGAGTCATTTGAAGGGGTGAGGCATGGTGTTTTGGTGATGTGTCATTTCAGAGTCATTTGAAGGGGTGAGGCATGGTGTTTTGGTGATGTGTCATTTGAAGGGGTGAGGTATGGTGTTTTGGTGTATGGCAATTACAGTAGCAATGTGTCTGCTTGTGAATGGGGTCTGCTCTGCTTTGCTCTAGTCCTGCTTTCCTCCCCACCTTTCCCTCTCTCCTCCTCTCCCTTTCTCACCCCTCTCCCCCCATTCTGCTGATAGTCCTAATGAGGTGAGGAGAGCAGGGTTCTGTAGCACCTCTCAGTTTAGGATGCCATACCAGGACAACTGGTCATACCAGCAGCAAGGGAGAGAGCTCAGCCAAAATAGACACTCACACCTGGCTATATACAGTATGCCCTATACACAGCTAACCAACCAGGGATTAGGTTACTGCAGTGTACCCCTAACTGTACAGGCCATAGCCAACCAATCAGGGAATGGCCAAATAGGTTTGTTGCGAGGGCAGGATGGCTATTGTCTAACATAGCAGATCTGAGCTGCCGGAGTGAAGAAGATAGATATCCTCCTTAAATTACAACCCCTCAAGTCCTCACCACCATAAATTATACCTCACCCCCTCTCAGCCTCTCTGTCCCCCTCTATGTACCCCTCACCCCATCCAAGCCTCTCTGTCTTCCTCACCCCCTCTCAGCCTCTCTGCCCCCCTCACCCCCCCTCAGCCTCTCTGCCCCCCTCACTCCCTCTTTGTCCACCTCACCCCCTCTCAGCCTCTCTGCCCCTCTCACCCACCTCTCTCCCCCTCACCCCTACTCCTTACTTCCTACCGCCTCCCCACTGTCTCTCATACTCCTTCACCCAACCCCAACTGGCCTTCTTTGACTCAATCCCACCCCCTCTACCCCCTCCTTCCCTCCTCGCTCCTCAATCTGACCGCCCCACCCCCTCAACTCTTCACCCCAAACCCACTATCCCTCTTCCCTGGAACCACCTGGTCTCTCACATGACCTGCCAAGGCAGCTGGGTAGCTAGGGGGGCTGTAAGGGTGGGGTGTAGGGGGGCTGTAAGGGTGGGGTGTAGGGGGGGTGTAAGGGGGCTGTAAGGGTGGGGTGTAGGGGCACTGTAAGGGTGGGGTGTAGGGAGCTGTAAGGGTGGGGTGTAGGGGGGCTGTAAGGCTGGGGTGTAGCGGGGCTGTAAGGGGTGGGTGTAGGGGGTCTAAGGGTGGGTGTAGGGGGGCTGTAAGGGTGGGGTGTAGGGGGGCTGTAATGGGGGGGTGTAGGGGGCTGTAAGGGTGGGTGTATGGGGCTGTAAGGGTGGGGTGTAGTGGGGCTGTAAGGGGTGGGTGTAGAGGGGCTGTAAGGGTGGGTGTAGGGGGGCTGTAACGGGGGGGTGTAGGGGGGCTGTAAGGGTGGGTGTAGGGGGGCTGTAACGGGGGGGTGTAGGGGGGCTGTAAGGGTGGGTGTAGGGGGCTGTTAGGGTGGGTGTATGGGGCTGTAAGGGTGGGGTGTAGTGGGGCTGTAAGGGTGGGTGTAGGGGGGCTGTAACGGGGGGGTGTAGGGGGGCTGTAAGGGTGGGTGTAGGGGGGCTGTAACGGGGGGGTGTAGGGGGGCTGTAAGGGTGGGTGTAGCGGGGCTGTAAGGGTGGGGTTTAGGGGGGTCTGTAAGGGTGGGTGTAGGGGGGCTGTAAGGGTGGGTCTAGGGGGGTTGTAATGGGGGGTGTAGTTAGGCTGTAAAGGGTGGGGGGTTAGGGGGGTCTGTAAGGGTGGGTGAAGGGAGCTGTAAGGGTGGGTCTAGGGGGGTTGTAATGGGGGGTGTAGTTAGGCTGTAAGGGGTGGGGGGTGTAGGGGGGCTGTAACGGGGGGGTGTAAGGGGGCTGTAAGGGTGGGGTTTAGGGGGGTCTGTAAGGGTGGGGTGTAGGGGGTCTGTAAGGGTGGGGTGTAGGGGGGCTGTAAGGGTGGGTGTAGGGGGCCTGTAAGGGTGGGTGTAGGGGGGCTGTAAGGGTGGGTGTAGCGGGGCTGTAAGGGTGGGGTGTAGGGGGGCTGTAAGGGTGGGTGTAGGGGGTCTGTAAGGGTGGGGTGTAGGGGGGCTGTAAGGGTGGGGTGTAGGGGGGCTGTAAGGGTGGGTGTAGGGGGGCTGTAAGGGTGGGGTGTAGGGGGGATGTAATGGTGGGTGTAGGGGGGCTGGGGATGTTGGCTCCAACAGGGGTCACAAATGGCTTTAGAAACTCTGTCCACTCTGAAGGGGAGGAGGAACACTAACTGGTTTGTTTGTTGGCTTTCCAAATTGGCACACTATTTTTGAAAAACACACACACACACACACTTGCGCACACACACACTCCAACTAGGGTGTCCACCCATTCTGCACAGGCGCTTTGGTGATGAAACTTCCCTTCCTTATGTTGTAATAATATTTAATACGTTTTGTTTATCTCATGTTCTGAATCGCTCCCTGGGATCTTTCTCTAACATACTGTGTATCATTAACATTCTATACAAAAAGTTGGATTTCGCAACCTAATACTTCCGATAATAAGCACCGAGCTCGGTTGACATAGCGGTGCTGCTTTCTCGTAACAACTTTTGAGGATTTTACATTTTGTGGTCGCCGTCTTCAGTTGTTTCCGTGGGTCGCAAAAAGCTAAATTTGCATGACACGAGCTGAATTAAGTGTAAAAGGCTTTGAAAATAAAAAGCTTGGCATACACTCAGTGCTCCTTTGACATTTTACAGAGATACACTTGTTTTTGTGAGAAATCTTTGAAAAGTAACAGGAATTTCAAATTTGTATGAAAGGGGTATGCTAAAACATGAAATACAACATATCATGTCTCAAAATCGATACCCATCTTATTGTTTTCTGTCCTGTGGACTCGAGAAGAAAGATGACGAGTTCAACAGGAAAGAGAACCTGTCAAGTAGCCAGGAGCCTTACATTTTGCACAGAATCCAGCCTTGCTGAAACGATGCAAGTTTCTCTTGTGCATGAAGACACTGGCCGAGGGACATCACATCAGTGGCATGGGAATGGTTGGGTTACACACACACAAACCACACGCACACAGTTCCCCAGTGCCAGGGCTGCAATAGTTTGACGTTAGAGCAGTCAGATTTATGTCTAGGGGTGTGGGGTGGGTTAGCAGGGAGTGGGGTAGTGATGTCCAGGGACCTCCTGTTTAGTTTCCTAGGGAAAGATTTTGGCACGCTGACACGGCTGTGTCCCTCTGAGAGAGACACACATACAAGACAGACAGAGAGAGATAAAGACGGCATGAACATGGCACAGAGCTACTGATCCCACATCAGTCAGTTGACAAAAGCCAGGGTAGCTCAACAAGCACCAATATCTGTCAGCATGTCTATTCTCGCTCACTCTGTGTCTCTCTCTCTCTTTCACACACCTAAACAAATACACACATTATACACACCTTTTGACAACTGACAACTGTTGTGGTTCTACTGTTGTTATTAGTGAAGTGGGAAAAATGTATTCAGTTACATACTGGGATATTATTTTTGAAAATATCGCAATATTATTTTTGCTCTAGTTGGCTGTACCTGCAACAAAACTTGTGAGCCAATTTGTTTTCAGCACTTTTATTTCCATGACTGATCAAAACTCATTTTGTCATGGCTCTCTCTTGTCCCTCTGCAGCAGACAGATGGTGAGAAATATGTTTGGAACATCGAATCGCAACAACATCACAGTATCGGCATTTAAGTATGGTGATCATATCGTATCGTAAGGTCCCTGGCAATTCCCAGTCCTAGTTGTCATGGCCAGAAATGTAGTGCTTATTTGTGGCCAGTAGAACATAAGCCTACACCACAGATGGGCAACTTTGATGGGGGTGTGGGCCACCATTGTTTTAAAATAACGATTTCTTGCAATTCTGCTAATTTTGCCATGGGCGGAAAGGGAAACTAGTCGTTTTACAGCTAATGTCCTGCAATTCTACACATTTTGCCATAGGGTGGAGAGAAATGTTTGCAGTTTTTAATTTGATATCTGAGTGAAACTGACTAACAAAATCAATGGGGGGCACCCGGACGGTAATTCAAACATGATAACAAGTTTAAATAGGTGGACGCTAAACTGACTTAGCAATCTAAAAAAAAATTGCTGACAGGGGCTAATTGACCGACTGTCAGTGACTGACATAACAAGAGAAAAACTGTTGATGCACAACCAAATTTAGAAATTGCACCTGGAGTATTCTGCTATTCTAACTCACAATAGTAAGTTGAGACCCCAAATTAGTAAAAAATTATATAGATAGACACTACCTTTCAAAAGTTTGGGGTCACTTAGAAATGTCTTTGTTTTTGAAAGAAAAGCACATTTTTGTCCATTCAAATAACATTAAATTGATCAGAAATACAGTGGAGACATAGTTAATGTTGTAAATGACTATTGTAGCCAGAAACGGCAGATTTTTTATAGAATATCTACATAGGCGTACAGAGGTCCATTATCAGCAACCATCACTCCTGTGTTCCAATGGCACGTTGTGTTAGTTAATCCAAGTTTATCATTTCAAAAGGCTAATTGATCATTAGAAAACCCTTTTGCAATTATGTTAGCACAGCTGAAAACTGTTGTTCTGATTAAAGAAGAAATACAACTGGTCTTCGTTAGACTAGTTGAGTATCTGGAACATCAGTATTTGTGGGTTCGATTACAGGCTCAAAATGGCCATAAACCAAGACCTTTCTTCTGAAATACGTCAGTCTATTCTTGTTCTGAGAAATGAAGGCTATTCCATGTGAGAAATTGCACATAGACAGAAATTGAAGATCTCTTACAATGCTGTGTACTACTCCCTTCACAGAACAGCGCAAACTGTCTCTAACCAGAATAGAAAGAGGAGTGAGAGGCCCCGGTGCACAACTGAGCAAGACGACACGTACATGTCTAGTTTGAGAAACAGATGCCTCACAAGTCCTCAACTGGCAGCTTCATTAAATAGTACCCGCTAAACACCAGTCTCAACGTCAACAGTGAAGAGACGACTCCGGGATGCTGCCTTATAGGCAGAGTTCCTCTGTCCAGTGTCTGTGTTCTTTTGCCCATCTTAATCTTTTCTTTTTATTGGCCACTCTGAGATATGACTTTTTCTTTGCAACTCTGCCTTGTGGATTTAGAGGCTGCTACCCCCGTGCTTCACGGTGGGGATGGTGTTCTTCGGCTTGCAAGCCTCCCCCTTTTTCCTCCAAACATAATGATGGTCATTATGGCCAAACAGTTTTTGTTTCATCAGACCAGAGGACATTTCTCCAAAAAGTTTGATCTTTGTTCCCATGTGCAGTTGCAAACTGTAGTCTGGCTTTTTATAGTAGTTTTGGAGCAGTGGATTCTTCCTTAATGTGTGCCTTTCAGGTTATGTCGATATAGGACTCATTTTACTGTGGATATAGATACTTTTGTACCTGTTTCCTCCAGCATCTTCACAAGGCCCTTTGCTGTTTTTCTGGGATTGACTTGCACTTTTCGCACCAAAGCACGTTCATCTCTAGGACACAGAACGAGTCTCCTTCCTGAGCAGTATGAGTACTGCGTGGTCCCATGGTGTTTATACTTGTGTACTATTGTTTGTACAGATGAACGTGGTATCTTCAGGAGTTTGGAAATTGCTCCCAATGATGTCTTGGCTGATTTCTTTAGATTTTCCCATGATGTCAAGCAAAGAGGCACTGTGTTTGAAAGTAGGCCTTGAAATACATCCACAGGTACACCTCCAATTGACTGAAATAATGTAAATTAGCTAATCAGAAGCTTCTAAAGCCATGACATCATTTTCTGGAATTTTCCAAGCTGTTTAAAGGCACAGTCAACTTAGTGTATGTTAACTTCTGACCCACTGGAATTGTGATACAGTGAATTATAAGTGAAATAACCTGTCTGTAAACAATTGTTGGAAAAATGACTTGTGTCACACAGAAGGTGGATGTCCTAACCGACTTGCCAAAACTATAGTTTGCTAACAAGAAATTTACGGAGCGGTTGAAAAACGAGTTTTAATTACTCCAACGTTAGTGTATGTAAACTTCCGACTTCAACGGTATAAAGTACAGTCATGACCAAAAGTTTTGAGAATGACACAAATATACATTTTCACAAAGTCTGCTGACTCAGTTTGTATGATGTCAATTTGCATATACTCCAGAATGTTATGAAGAGTGGTCAGATGAATTGCAATTAATTGCAAAGTCCCTCTTTGCCATGCAAATGAACTGAATCCCCCAAAAAACATTTCCACTCCATTTCAGCCCTGCCACAAAAGGACCAGCTGACATCATGCCAGTGATTCTCTTGTTAACACAGGTTAGGGTGTTGACGAGGACAAGGCTGGAGATCACTCTAGCATGCTGATTCAGTTTGAATAACAGACTGGAAGCTTCAAAAGGAGGGTGGTGCTTGGAATCATTGTTCTTCCTCTGTCAACCATGGTTACCTGCAAGGAAACACGTGATGTCATCATTGCTTTGCACAAAAAGGGCTTCACAGGCAAGGATATTGCTGCCAGTAAGATTGCACCTAAATCAACCATTTATCGGATCATCAAGAACTTCAAGGAGAGCGGTTCAATTGTTGTGAAGAAGGCTTCAGGGCGCCCCAGAAAGTCCAGCAAGCGCCAGGACCGTCTCCTAAAGTTGATTCAGCTGCGGGATCGGGGCACCACCAGTACAGAGCTTGCTCAGGAATGGCAACAGGCAGGTGTGAGTGCATCTGCAAGCACAGTGAGGCAAAGGCTTTTGGAGAATGGCCTGGTGTCAGGAAGGGCAGCAAAGAAGCCACTTCTCTCTAGGAAAAACATCAGGGACAGACTGATATTCTGCAAAAGGTACAGGGATTGGACTGCTGAGAACTGGGGTAAAGTCATTTTCTCTGATGAATCCCCTTTCCGATTGTTTGGGGCATCCTGAAAAAAGCTTGTCCGGAGAAGACAAGGTGAGCGCTACCATCAGTCCTGTGTCATGCCAACAGTAAAGCATCCTGAGACCATTCATGTGTGGGTTTGCTTCTCAGCCAAGGGAGTGGGTTCACTCACAATTTTGCCTAAGAACACAGCCATGAATAAAGAATGGTACCATCACATCCTCCGAGAGCAACTTCTCCCAAACATCCAGGAACAGTTTGGTGACGAACAATGCCTTTCCCAGCATGATGGAGCACCTTGCCATAAGGAAAAAGTGATACCTAAGTGGCTCGTGGAACAAAACATCGATATTTTGGGTCCATGGCCAGGAAACTCCCCAGAACTTAATCCCATTGAGAACTCGTGGTTAATCATCAAGAGGCAGGTGGACAAACAAAAACTCACAAATTCTGACAAACTCCAAGCATTGATTATGCAAGAATGGGCTGCCATAAGTCAGGATGTGGCCCAGAAGTTAATTGACAGCATGCCAGGGCGGATTGTAGAGGTCTTGAAAAAGAACTGTCAACACTGCAAATATTGACTCTTTGCATCAACTTCATGTAATTGTCAATAAAAGCCTTTGACACTTATGAAATGCTCGTAATTATACTTCAGTATTCCATAGTAACATCTGACAAAAATATCTAAAGACACTGAAGCAGCAAAATTTGTGAAAATTAATATTTGTGTCATTCTCAAAAAAAGAGGTTTCCAATGGACCGACAGTGTGTCTGGACCTACAACTTGCAAATGTGCTAGTCGCAGTCGTGAGTGACTAATGTGCAAAGCATATAACCTTGAAGCCGCAGCGAAGTAGCTAAAGTGGTTAGCTACTAGCTTATGGTTGACTTGTCACAAATATGCTCAAATCTGATTATTAGGCTAGGAACTGGAGTTTAGAAATTCTCTTGTTATGGTCAGAGCCAAATCCTGTCTTCATTCAGCATTTTGAGCTGCTCAGTGAGACCACAAAACATTTGTGCCCGTCCATCTTTGTGTCTGTCCGTCCGTCTATGTGCGTTCTGTCCATCTTGTCAATTGGAAATATTCCTCCAAAGATAACTTCTCAATCTCTCGTCCTAATCCTTCCAATAGTAGACATAAAAAATAGAGCAGAGGGGATTTCAATGTTTTTATGTTCTCCTCTCTTGCAGGGTGCTGTAAAAATAGCACTTGGTTTGAGTTAGGAGCCAGGGGTCTCCTCCTCTCTCCCTTCTCTTTCTCATCTCCTCTCTCCCCCTCTCTCCATGTTCCCTCCCCTCCTCTCTCCCTTCTCTTTCTAATCTCCTCTCTCCCCCTCTCTCCATGTTCCCTCCCCTCCCCTCCTCTCTCCCTTCTCTTTTTATCTGCCCCTCCACCTCCTCCCCCCTCCCCTGTCTGTCTGTGCCTCCCACTCTTTTCTCCTTCCTCCCTGCTCCCCTCCTCCCCCTCTCTTTCCCTTTTCTCCTCTATCCTATCCCCTCACTCTTTCCCCCACTCCTCCACCCCCATCCTCCCTCCTCTCCCCTCCTTGTGGATTTAGCAGGGCCACATGTTGCTGGCCTCTCTTGGCGGTGTGAGCCCCATGGCGGGCCCTGGCTCCAGCCTGACGCGCAGCCCGGGCAGTGTCTGTGTCTGTGTCTGTGTGTGTGTGTGTGTGTGTGTGTGTGTGTGTGTGTGTGTGTGTGTGTGTGTGTGTGTGTGTGTGCGACTGAGAGAGAGGATATGTGTGTGCGTGTATGCCTGGATGTGTGTGTGTGGTTGACTGTGTGTGCCTGTTTCTGTGCGTGAGAGATGCGCGGGCCGGGCGGCGCTCACACAGTAACCTGATAGTGGTGCTGGGAGCAGCAGAGAGAGTGGCTCTGAGCGAGGCAGTGCTGTGATTTATCCCCAGAGCCTAGCAGATGGCTGCAACAGGAGTTTGTTTAAGTTTGCTTCAGAGCCGGGCACACCGCCAGCAACACAGAGAGGGCTTGCCAGAAAAATGTTCACTGACTCTGGACGCCTAACCACTCCCTCCCCCTCCTCTCCTCCCCTCTCCCCTCGGGTGTCCCCCTGCCTAACCCACACAGCCCCCTCTCTCAGTCCAGCACCACACACAGATGCACACTGATACACACAAACTCCCAGTCTCCCAGACTTTCTGTCCCTGATCTCAGCTTACTGTTCTCTCATTTCTCTCTTTCCTCCCATCTGCTTGGCATGCAAACACACAAACACATAAAACACACTTACACACAGACACACACACAAACACTAGCTAGTATAATGCTGTTTTGTTGAGTCCCTGGTGCAGACAAGGGGGGGGGGACCTCTGTGGGATCATTGCAGAGCGTTGTGGGGTGGTTGTCTAACCATTGTTTGAAGACTGGGGAGGTTTCTGCTCTAATCCGGGCATGCCCTTTTCTCACCTACACACACAGGCGTGCACACCACACACACACACACACTGTTTAGAGGGAAAGGAAGAAAACAACATTGTTCCGCTGTCAGGGGTGAAAGAAAGTTGTCATATCACTCGTGAAGTGGTAGAAATGCAATACAGCACACACACCATCCATCACATACACCATCCAGCACACACACCATCCATCACATACACCATCAGCAAATACACCATCCATCACATACACCATCAGCAAACACACCATCCATCACATACACCATCAGCAAATACACCATCCATCACATACACCATCAGCAAATACACCATCCATCACATACACCATCAGCAAACACACCATCCATCACATACACCATCAGCAAATACACCATCCATCACATACACCATCAGCAAATACACCATCCAGCACACACACCATCCACCACATACACCATCAGCAAATAAACCATCCATCACATACACCATCAGCAAATACACCATCCAGCACATACACCATCCATCACATACACCATCAGCAAATACACCATCCAGCACACACACCATCCACCACATACACCATCAGCAAATACACCATCCAGCACACACACCATCCATCACATACACCATCAGCAAATACACCATCCAGCACACACACCATCCACCACATGCACACCCTCCAAATACAGCAGCTCCCTGTGAATGGGATCAGGATGACTCCAACCTATTTCATGTATCTACAGGTCAAGGTTTCCTTCACAGTCTCTTCCAGACTAATCACTAAATGACTCCTCCTCTTTGCCTGCTCCTTCTTTCCACAATGTCCGTTCAGCATGACAGAGAGGGATGATTTGATTTATTTATCTCTTATTTTACCAGGTAAGTTGACTGAGAACACGTTCTCATTTACAGCAACGAACTGGGGAATCGTTAAATGCGAGAGGAGGGGGATGAATGAGCCAATTGGATTATTAGGTGACCGTTAGCCAGGACACCAGGGTCAACACCCTACGCTTACAATAAGTGCCATGTGATCTTTAATGATCTCAGAGAGTCAGGATACCCGTTTAACATCCCATCCGAAAGATGGCACCCTGCACAGGGTAGTGTCCCCAATCACTGCCCTGGGGCATTGGGATTTTTTTTAGACCAGATGAAAGAGTGCCTCCTACTCCAATACCACTTCCAGCAGCATCTAGTCTCCCATGCAGGGCCTGACTAGGACCAACCCTGCTTAGCTTCAGAAGCAAGCCAGCAGTGGTATGCAGGGTGGTATGCTGCTGGCATGAGAGCAGACAGACTGACAGACAGGCAGACAAGGTAGAGAGCAGGCCAGAGACAGATAAGGAAGAGAGCCGGGCAGAGCCAGACAAGGAAGAGAGCCGGCCAGAGCCATACAAGGTAGAGAGCAGGCCAGGGCCAGACAAGGTAGAGAGCAGGCCAGGGCCAGACAAGGTAGAGAGTAGGCCAGAGCCAGACATTGTAGAGAGCAGGCCAGAGCCAGACAAGGTAAAGAGCAGGCCAGGGCCAGACAAGGTAGAGAGCAGGCCAGAGCCATACAAGGTAGAGAGCAGGCCAGGGCCAGACAAGGTAGAGAGCAGGCCAGAGCCAGACAAGGTAGAGAGCAGGCCAGAGCCAGACAAGGTAGAGAGCAGGCCAGAGCCATACAAGGTAGAAAGCAGGCCAGGGCCATACAAGGTAGAGAGCAGGCCAGAGCCATACAAGGTAGAGAGCAGGCCAGGGCCATACAAGGTAGAGAGCAGGCCAGGGCCAGACAAGGTAGAGAGCAGGCCAGGTCCAGACAAGGTAGAGAGCAGGCCAGGGGCAGACTGGTGCTGTGTGTTACAGTATAATGTGTAAAGTCAGGACCAGATCAGAGGAAGGCTCAGACCTGCTGTACTGTACTCCTCCTCCCTGGGCTCTGACACATAGCCCAAGACTAACTCAACCCAGACACACTTTACGGTACCGTGTAGAGTGTGTAATGGCTGTGAGTGAGTGTGTGTGTTTGTGTGAAGATTACAGTTAAGATGACAGCGTGACCGTCCTTCATCACTCTCCTGCCAGTGGAAGAGGTGTTCAAAGCCTTGCTCTCATGTTGAGGAGATCATTGAGACCGGCTGCAATGATTTATCACATCCATCTCTTCCCTCTATACCTTTTCTCTTATTCTATTCTTTCTGCTTCCTCCTTTTCTCTCCCTCTTCCTCTTTGACCTGTGTGATCTAGTTGATTCTCTCTTCAGATTCCCCTCTTTGCCCTTCCATCACTCCCCTCTACCTCTCTTCAAACTCTCCTTCATTCCCCCAAACGTATCTTAGATTGTTTCATGCTGTGCTGTGTGTGTGTGTGTGTGTGTGTGTGTGTGTGTGTGTGTGTGTGTGTGTGTGGTGATACAGAGACCAAGACAGCAACTAGCTCTCACAGTCTCACATCATCAAATGTAGAAGTTTGTAGAAGTGTAGAAGTGTTTAAGGTTAAGTTTAGGCATTAACTCTGTGTGGTTAAGGTCAAGGTTAAGGTTTGGGATAGGCTTAAAACAAAAATCTCTAAAATAACTTTCTATTGCTGGATTTGAACGTGCATCCTTTGGCTCCAGAGGCAGATGCTTTCCACCATTACCATCCACTTTCCACCATCGCCATCCACTTTCCACCATTACCATTCCCTTGACCATTACCATCCACTTTCCACCATCGCCATCCACTTTCCACAATTACCATCCACTTTCCACCATCACCATCTACTTTCCACCATTACCATCCACTTTCCACCATTACCATCCACTTTCCACCATTACCATCCACTTTCCACCATCACCATCCACTTTCCACCATCACCATCCACTTTCCACCATCACCATCCACTTTCCACCATCACCATCCACTTTCCACCATCACCATCCACTTTCCACCATTACCATCCACTTTCCACCATTACCATCCACTTTCCACCATCACCATCCACTTTCCACCATCACCATCCACTTTCCACCATCACCATCCACTTTCCACCATTACCATCCACTTTCCACCATTACCATCCACTTTCCACCATCACCATCCACTTTCCACCATCGCCATCCACTTTCCACCATTACCATCCACTTTCCACCATTACCATCCACTTTCCACCATTACCATCCACTTTCCACCATCACAATCCACTTTCCACCATTACCATCCACTTTCCACCATTACCATCCACTTTCCACCATTACCATCCACTTTCCACCATCACCATCCACTTTCCACTTTCCACCATCACCATCCACTTTCCACCATTACCATCCACTTTCCACCATTACATCCACTTTCCACCATTACCATCCACTTTCCACCATTACCATCCACTTTCCACCATCACCATCCACTTTCCACCATCGCCATCCACTTTCCACCATTACCATCCACTTTCCACCATTACCATCCACTTTCCACCATCACCATCCACTTTCCACCATTACCATCCACTTTCCACCATTACCATCCACTTTCCACCATTACCATCCACTTTCCACCATCACCATCCACTTTCCACCATCGCCATCCACTTTCCACCATTACCATCCACTTTCCACCATTACCATCCACTTTCCACCATCACCATCCACTTTCCACCATCGCCATCCACTTTCCACCATCCACTTTCCACCATCCACTTTCCACCATTACCATCCACTTTCCACCATCACCATCCACTTTCCACCATTACCATCCACTTTCCACCATTAACATCCACTTTCCACCATCACCATCCACTTTCCACTTTCCACCATCGCCATCCACTTTCCACCATTACCATCCACTTTCCACCATCACCATCCACTTTCCACCATCACCATCCACTTTCCACCATCCACTTTCCACCATTACCATCCACTTTCCACCATCACCATCCACTTTCCACCATTACCATCCACTTTCCACCATCCACTTTCCACCATTACCATCCACTTTCCACCATTACCATCCACTTTCCACCATCACCATCCACTTTCCACCATCCACTTTCCACCATTACCATCCACTTTCCACCATCACCATCCACTTTTCACCATCACAATCCACTTTCCACCATCGCCATCCACTTTCCACCATTACCATCCACTTTCCACCATCCACTTTCTACCATTACCATCCACTTTCCACCATCACCATCCACTTTCCACCATTACCATCCACTTTCCACCATCACCATCCACTTTCCACCATTACCATCCACTTTCCACCATCACCATCCACTTTCCACCATCCACTTTCTACCATTACCATCCACTTTCCACCATCACCATCCACTTTCCACCATTACCATCCACTTTCCACCATTACCATCCACTTTCCACCATCACCATCCACTTTCCACCATCACCATCCACTTTCCACCATTACCATCCACTTTCCACCATCACCATCCACTTTCCACCATCACCATCCACTTTCCAACATCGCCATCCACTTTTCACCATTACCATCCACTTTCCACCATTACCATCCACTTTCCACTATCCACTTTCCACCATCGCCATCCACTTTCCACCATTACCATCCACTTTCCACCCTCACCATCCACTTTCCACCATCTACTTTCCACCATTACCATCCACTTTCCACCATCACCATCCACTTTCCACCATTACCATCCACTTTCCACCATCGCCATCCACTTTCCACCATCACCATCCACTTTCCACCATCACCATCCACTTTCCACCATTACCATCCACTTTCCACCATCGCCATCCACTTTCCAACATCACCATCCACTTTCCACCATCACCATCCACTTTCCACCATCACCATCCACTTTCCACCATTACCATCCACTTTCCACCATCACCATCCACTTTCCACCATCACCATCCACTTTCCACCATCACCATCCACAACACCTTAGCAAAACTGAAACCTACTTGAAAGTAACAGTGCTCACTGTTTCCCCTAGTGGCCGGTTTCCACATCATCTCCCAAAGTCCTCAGACATGGATGGACGTCAAAGCTTAACTTGTATCACGGGTGACTTGGCTGGAGACAGAGACAGAGACAGGGGCAGAGAAAAAGACAGAGACAGAGACAGGGGCGGAGACAGGGGCAGAGTCAGGGGCAGAGACAGAGACAGGGGCAGAGACAGAGACAGAGACAGAGGCAGGGGCAGACGCAGGGGCAGAGACAGAGACAGGGGCAGAGACAGAGACAGGGGCAGAGACAGAGACAGAGACAGAGACAGACGCAGAGACAGACGCAGAGACAGACGCAGAGGCAGAGACAGAAGCAGAGACAGGGGCAGAGGCAGAGACAGAGACGGGCAGAGACAGAGACAGGGGCAGAGACAGAGACAGAGACAGGGGCAGAGACAGGGGCAGAGACAGAGACAGGGGCAGACGCAGAGACAGGGACAGAGACAGGGGCAGAGACAGAGACAGGGGCAGAGACAGAGACAGAGACAGAGGCAGAGACAGGGGCAGAGACAGGGGCAGAGACAGAGACAGGGGCAGAGGCAGAGACCGAGACAGAGACAGAGACAGAGACAGTGGCAGAGACAGGGGCAGAGACAGGGGCAGAGACAGAGACAGGGGCAGAGACAGAGGCAGAGACAGAGACAGGGGCAGAGACAGGGGCAGAGACAGAGACAGAGACAGGGACAGAGACAGAGACAGGGGAAGAGACAGAGACAGAGACAGGGGCAGAGACAGAGACAGGGGCAGAGACAGAGACAGAGACAGGGGCAGAGACAGAGACAGGGGAAGAGACAGGGGCAGGGGCAGAGACAGACAGAGACAGGGACAGAGACAGGGACAGAGACAGGGGCAGGGACAGAGACAGGGGCAGAGACAGAGACAGGGACAGAGACAGAGACAGGGGCAGGGACAGAGACAGGGGCAGGGACAGAGACGGGCAGGGACAGAGACAGGGGCAGGGACAGAGACAGGGGCATGTCACATACACATGGTTAGCAGATGTTAATGCGAGTGTAGCGAAATGCTTGTGTTTCTAGTTCCGACAATGCAGTAATAACCAACAAGTAATCTAGCTAACAATTCCAAAACTACTACCTTATAGACACAAGTGTAAGGGGATAAAGAATATGTACATACAGATATATGAATGAGTGATGGTACAGAGCAGGATAGGCAAGATACAATAGATGGTATTGAGTGCAGTATATACATATGAGATGAGTATGTAAACAAAGTGGCATAGTTAAAGTGGCTAGTGATACATGTACTACATAAAGATGCAGTAGATGATATAGAGTACAGTTTAAACGTATACATATGAGATGAATAATGTAGGGTATGTAACATTATATTAGGTAGCATTGTTTAAAGTGGCTAGTGATATATTTGACATCATTTCCCATCAATTCCCATTATTAAAGTGGCTGGAGTTGAGTCAGTGTGTTGGCAGCAGCCACTCAATGTTAGTGGTGGCTGTTTAACAGTCTGATGGCCTTGAGATAGAAGCAGTTTTTCAGTCTCTCGGTCCCAGCTTTGATGCGCCTGTACTGACCTTGCCTTCTGGATGATAGCGAGGTGAACAGGCAGTGGCTCCGGTGGTTGTTGTCCTTGATGATCTTTATGG
Organism: Oncorhynchus clarkii lewisi; assembly: GCF_045791955.1. Taxonomy (NCBI): domain Eukaryota; kingdom Metazoa; phylum Chordata; class Actinopteri; order Salmoniformes; family Salmonidae; genus Oncorhynchus; species Oncorhynchus clarkii. The sequence goes on along the minus strand of NC_092152.1, from coordinate 68,886,840 downwards.
CCTTCCTGTGACATCGAGTGGTGTAGATGTCCTGGAGGGCAGGTAGTTTGCCCCCGGTGATGCGTTGTGCAGACCTCACTACCCTCTGGAGAGCCTTACGGTTGTGGGCTGAGCAGTTGCCGTACCAGGCGGTGATACAGCCCGACAGGATGCTCTCGATTGTGCATCTGTAGAAGTTTGGGCTCTCATGGGCAGAGACAGGGGCAGAGGCAGGGACAGAGACAGAGACAGGGGCAGGGACAGAGACAGAGACAGAGACAGGGGCAGAGGCAGGGGCAGAGACAGAGACAGGGGCAGAGGCAGGGACAGAGACATGGGCAGAGGCAGAGACAGAGACAGAGGCAGGGACAGAGACAGAGATAGAGACATGGGCAGAGGCAGAGACAGTGGCAGGGTTAGAGGCAGGGACAGAGACAGAGACAGGGGCAGGGACAGAGACAGAGATAGAGACATGGGCAGAGGCAGGGACAGAGACAGAGGCAGGGGCAGAGGCAGGGACAGAGACAGAGACAGGGGCAGGGGCAGGGACAGAGACAGAGATAGAGACATGGGCAGAGGCAGAGACAGAGACAGGGGCAGGGACAGAGACAGAGATAGAGACATGGGCAGAGGCAGAGACAGAGACAGGGGCAGAGACAGAGACGGAGATATAGACATGGGCAGAGGCAGAGACAGTGGCAGGGTTAGAGGCAGGGACAGAGACAGGGGCAGGGACAGAGACAGAGATAGAGACATGGGCAGAGGCAGAGACGGAGATAGAGACATGGGCAGAGGCAGAGACGGAGATAGAGACATAGGCAGAGACAGTGACAGTGACAGTGGCAGAGACAGAGGCAGGGGCAGAGGCAGAGGCAGAGACAGAGGCAGGGACAGAGACAGGGGCAGAGGCAGAGACAGGGGCAGAGACAGAGGCAGGGGCAGAGGCAGGGGCAGAGGCAGAAACAGTGGCAGGGACAGAGGCAGGAGCGGAGACAGGGGCAGAGGCAGAGACAGTGGCAGAGGCAGAGACAGTGGCAGAGGCAAGGACAGGGGCAGAGACAGAGACAGGGGCAGAGACAGAGACAGGGGCAGAGACAGAGACAGGGGCAGAGACAGAGACAGGGGCAGAGACAGAGACAGGGGCAGAGGCAGAGACAGGGGCAGAGGCAGAGACAGCGGCAGAGATAGAGACAGCGGCAGAGACAGAGACAGGGGCAGAGGCAGAGACAGAGACAGGGGCAGAGACAGCGGCAGAGACAGAGACAGGGGCAGAGACAGCGACAGGGGCAGGGGCAGAGACAGTGGCAGGGGCAGAGACAGAGACAGTGGCAGGGGCAGAGGCAGAGACAGTGGCAGGCACAGAGACAGTGGCAGGGACAGAGGCAGAGACAGTGGCAGGGACAGAGGCAGAGACAGTGGCAGGGACAGAGGCAGAGACAGAGGCAGAGACAGAGGCAGAGACAGAGGCAGAGACAGAGGCAGAGACAGTGGTAGAGACAGCGACAGGGGCAGAGACAGCGACAGGGCAGAGACAGCGACAGGGGCAGAGATAGAGACAGGGGCAGGGACAGAGACAGGGGCAGAGGCAGAGACAGGGGCAGGGACAGAGACAGTGGCAGGGACAGAGACAGAGACAGTGGCAGAGACAGAGACAGGGGCAGAGACAGAGACAGGGGCAGAGACAGCGACAGCGACAGGGGCAGAGACAGAGACAGGGGCAGAGACAGCGACAGAGACAGGGGCAGAGACAGCGACAGAGATAGAGACAGGGGCAGGGACAGGGGTAGGGGCAGGGACAGAGGCAGAGGCAGAGAAAGTGGCAGGGGCAGGGACAGAGGCAGAGACAGGGGCAGGGACAGAGGCAGAGACAGTGGCAGGGGCAGAGACAGTGGCAGGGGCAGAGGCAGAGACAGCTACAGGGGTAGAGGCAGAGACAGTGGCAGGGGCAGAGGCAGAGACAGGGGCAGAGGCAGGGACAGCGATGGAGACAGAGACAGGGGCAGAGACGGAGGCAGGGATGGAGACAGAGACAGGGACAGAGACAGCGACAGGGGCAGATGCAGGGGCAGAGACAGGGGCAGGGACAGAGACGGAGACGGAGGCAGAGACGGAGGCAGAGACAAAGGGAACTTGTCACAGTTTGAGTGAGTTAGAACCAGAAAGGGTGGAGTAAAGACAGGGTTAGGGGTCGGAGTTAGGGGTCGGAGTTAGGGTTTTTTGTGTGTGTATGTGTGTGTATGTGTGGGTTTGTGAGTGTTTGTGTGTGAGTTTGTGAGTGTTTGTGTATGTGTTTGTTGAGTGTGTGTGTGTGTGTGTGTGTGTGTGTGTGTGTGTGTGTGTGTGTGTGTGTGTGTGTGTGTGTGTGTTTGTGTTAGAGGTCGACCGATTAATCGGAATGGCCGATTAATTAGGGCCGATTAATTAAGGCCGATTAATTAGGGCCGATTTAAGGTTTTCATAACGATCGGAAATCTATATTTTTGGACACCGATTTTGCCTATTATTATTATTATAATATTTTTTTTAACCTTTATTTAACGAGGCAAGTCAGTTAAGAACACATTCTTATTTTCAATGACGGCCTGGGAACGGTGGGTTAACTGCCTTGTTCAGGGGCAGAACAACAGATTTTCACTTTGTCAGCTCGGGGGATACAATCTTGTAATCTTACAGTTAACTAGTCCAGCGCTCTAACCACCTGCCTCTTATTGCACTCCACGAGGAGACTGCCTGTTACGTGAATGCAGTGGAAGCCAAGGATAGTTGCTAGCTAGCATTAAACTGTTCTTAAAAATAACAATCAATCAATCATAATCACTAGTTAACTACACATGGTTGATGATAGTTTATCTAGCGTGTCCTGCGTTGCATATAATCGATGCAACGCTGGGGGATGATTTAACAAAAGCGCATTTGCGAAAAAAGCACAATCGTTGGAGGACCGTACCTAACCATAAACACCAATGCCTTTCTTAAAATCAATACACAGAAGTACATATTTTTAAACCTGCATATTTAGCTAAAATAAATCCAGGTTAGCAGGCAATATAAACCAGGTGAAATTGTGTCACTTTTCTTGCGTTCATTGCATGCAGAGTTAGGGTATATGCAACAGTTTGGGCAGCCTGGCTCGTTGCGAACTAATTTTCCAGAATTCTACGTAATTATGACATAACATTGAAGGTTGTGCAATGTAACAAGAATATTTTGACTTAGGGATGCCACATGTTAGATAAAATACCGAACGGTTCCATATTTCACTGAAATAATAAACGTTTTGTTTTCAAAATGAAAGTTTCCGGATTTGACCATATTAATGACCAAATGCTCGTATTTCTGTGTGTTACTATGTTATAATTAAGTCTATGATTTGATAGAGCAGTCTGACTGAGCGATGGTAGGCAGCAGCAGGCTCGTACGCATTCATTCAAACAGCACTTTCGTGCATTTTGCCAGCAGCTCTTCGCAAGCACAGCACTGTTTATGACTTCAAGCCTATCAGCCCAATGGCTGGTTTAACCATTGTGAAATGGCTAGCTAGTTAGCGGGGTGCGCGCTAATATTGTTTCAAACGTCACTCGCTCTGAGACTTGGAGTGGTTGTTCCCCTTGCTCTGCAAGGGCCGTGGCTTTTGTGGAGCAATGGGTAACGCTGCTTCGAGTGTGGCTGTTGTCGATGTGTTCCTGGTTCGAGCCCAGGTAGGGGTGAGGAGAGGGACGGAAGCTATACTGTTACACTGGCAATACTAAAGTGCCTATAAGAACATCCAATAGTAAAAGGTATATGAAATACAAATGGTATAGAGAGAAATAGTCCTATAAATACTATATGAACTACAGTGCCTTGCGAAAGTATTCGCCCCCCTTGAACTTTGCGACCTTTTGCCACATTTCAGGCTTCAAACATAAAGATATAAAACTGTATTTTTTTGTGAAGAATCAACAACAAGTGGGACACAATCATGAAGTGGAACGACATTTATTGGATATTTCAAACTTTTTTAACATATCCAAAACTGAAAAATTGGGCGTGCAAAATTATTCAGCCCCCTTAAGTTAATACTTTGTAGCGCCACCTTTTGCTGCGATTACAGCTGTAAGTCGCTTGGGGTATGTCTCTATCAGTTTTGCACATCGAGAGACTGAAATGTTTTCCCATTCCTCCTTGCAAAACAGCTCAAGCTCAGTGAGGTTGGATGGAGAGCATTTGTGAACAGCAGTTTTCAGTTCTTTCCACAGATTCTCGATTGGATTCAGGTCTGGACTTTGACTTGGCCATTCTAACCCCTGGATATGTTTATTTTTGAACCATTCCATTGTAGATTTTGCTTTATGTTTTGGATCATTGAATTGTTGGAAGACAAATCTCCGTCCCAGTCTCAGGTATTTTGCAGACTCCATCAGGCTTTCTTCCAGAATGGTCCTGTATTTGGCTCCATCCATCTTCCCATCAATTTTAACCATCTTCCCTGTCCCTGCTGAAGAAAAGCAGGCCCAAACCATGATGCTGCCACCACCATGTTTGACAGTGGGGATGGTGTGTTCAGGGTGATGAGCTGTGTTGCTTTTACGCCAAACATAACGTTTTGCATTGTTGCCAAAAAGTTCAATTTTGGTTTCATCTGACCAGAGCACCTTCTTCCACATGTTTGGTGTGTCTCCCAGGTGGCTTGTGGCAAACTTTAAACAACACTTTTTATGGATATCTTTAAGAAATGGCTTTCTTCTTGCCACTCTTCCATAAAGGCCAGATTTGTGCAATATACGACTGATTGTTGTCCTATGGACAGAGTCTCCCACCTCAGCTGTAGATCTCTGCAGTTCATCCAGAGTGATCATGGGCCTCTTGGCTGCATCTCTGATCAGTCTTCTCCTTGTGTGAGCTGAAAGTTTAGAGGGACGGCCAGGTCTTGGTAGATTTGCAGTGGTCTGATACTCCTTCTATTTCAATATTATCGCTTGCACAGTGCTCCTTGGGATGTTTAAAGCTTGGGAAATCTTTTTGTATCCAAATCCGGCTTTAAACTTCTTCACAACAGTATCTCGGACCTGCCTGGTGTGTTCCTTGTTCTTCATGATGCTCTCTGCGCTTTTGACGGACCTCTGAGACTATCACAGTGCAGGTGCATTTATACGGAGACTTGATTACACACAGGTGGATTGTATTTATCATCATTAGTCATTTAGGTCAACATTGGATCATTCAGAGATCCTCACTGAACTTCTGGAGAGAGTTTGCTGCACTGAAAGTAAAGGGGCTGAATAATTTTGCACGCCCAATTTTTCAGTTTTTGATTTGTTAAAAAAGTTTGAAATATCCAATAAATGTCGTTCCACTTCATGATTGTGTCCCACTTGTTGTTGATTCTTCACAAAAAAATACAGTTTTATATCTTTATGTTTGAAGCCTGAATTGTGGCAAAAGGTCGCAAAGTTCAAGGGGGCCGAATACTTTCGCAAGGCACTGTACAACCTAAAACCTCTTACCTTCGAATATTGAAGTCTCATTGTTAAAAGTAACCACCAACTTTCATATGTTCTCATGTTCTGAGCAAGGAACTTATACGTCAGCTTTCTTACATGGCACATATTGCACTTTTACTTCTCCAACACTTTGTTTTTGCATTATTTAAACCAAATTGAACATGTTTCATTATTTATTTGAGGATAAATTGATTTTTATTGATGTATTATATTAAGTTAAAATAAGTGTTCATTCAGTATTGTTGTAATTGTCATTATTACAAATAAATAAATACAAATCGGCCGATTAATCGGTATCGCCTTTTTTTGGTCCTCCAAAAGTAATCGGTATCGGTATCGCCGTTGAAAAATCATAATTGGTCGACCTCTAATTTGTGTATGTGTGTGTTTGTGTTTGTGTGTGTGTGTGTGTGTGTGTGTGTGTGTGTGTGTGTGTGTGTGTGTGTGTGTGTGTGTGTGTGTGTGTGTGTGTGTGTGTGTGTGTGTGTGTGTGTGTGTGTGTGTGTGTGTGTGTGTGTGTGTGTGTGTGTGTGTGTGTGTGTGTGTGTGTGTGTGCGCGTGCACCAACCTGCTGGGGCTAAATGTCAGAGACTGTGAAGAGATAGGAGACAGCTGGCTGAATCACACACACACACACACACACACACACCACACACCAGGGTTATCAATATCCTATAAATTGTGTCAGAGATGAGAAGGGGTTATGTGTAATTAATTGAAATGAAGGATGACACTACAAACAAAGAGATTGAATGTGAGAACAAGAGAGGAGAGAGAAAGAGATATACACTGAGTGTACAAACCATTAGGAACACCTGCTCTTTCCATGACAGGTGAATCCAGGTGAAAACTAGGATTCCTTTATGATGTCACTTGTTAAATCCACTTCAATATGAAGGGGAAGAGACAGGTTAAATAATGATTTTTAAGCGTTGAGACAATTTAGAGACGGATTGTGTGCCATTCAAAGGGGGAAGGGGCAAGACAAAATATTGAAGTGACTGAACGGAGTATGGTAGTACGTGCCAGGCGCACCGGTTTGTGTCAAGAACTGCAACGCTGCTGGGTTTTTCACGCTCAACAGTTTCCCGTGTGTCAAGAATGGTTCACATCCCAAATGTCATCCAGCCAACTTGACACAACTGTGGGAAGCACTGTAGTCAACATGGGCCACCATCCCTGTGTAACACTTTCAACACGTTGTCCATGCCTCAACAAATTGAGGCTGTTCTGTAGGGAAAAGGGGTTGCAACTCAATATTAGGAAGGTGTTCCTAATGTTTTGGACTGTCAGTGTGTAGGAGTCCTTATTAGGCTGTGTGTCTTTCTGTGATGCTGTCTCATTGACATCATCTGAGAGAACAGGAAGTGAACAGGTCAAGGGTTAGGTAGCTTAGCAACCTCCTAATGAATATTTATCTCTGAAAGTTAGACTCATGCATGTCTGCAAGACATCAGGACACCAGATGGACACCAGATGGACACCAGATGGACTAGTTCAGCTGTCCAATGCAGATATATGTATCCATATTTCTATAATAGCCATATTAATTACACTTTTTTTTCCGATCCGGTACTGGTGTACCAGAGACCAGCCTTAAACATTTAAATATGTACGGATGTAAAAATATTCATAGCATGGTCCCTGAATATCCGGCCTATTGTAGACAACAAGAAAAGACAGAGTGTATGGAGTAAAGAGAAAATGGATGAATGAGTCTTTTCACAATCAGCTGAAGAGGTTTTCTCATTTTCAGTAATTAACCTTGGAGAGCAGAGCACATTAGCATTGCTCTATTTTTACCCATGACCTCACGACCTCACGACCCTCACTTTGAGACCTGACCTAGGGAGAGAGAGAGATGGAGAGGGGCAGAATGTAGTGTGTTTGTACATGAGAAAAAAGCCAATAGGCCTGTACTGTTTCTACTCGGTGTACTGGTACTGCTCATTCTAGGCTGGTTCTGTGAATTGATCATGTTACTCATCATGTAATCACCATGGTACTGGCTGTTCTGAACCCTATGGAGCGCTAATCCTATCTATAGAGTATCATTATCCAGTGCAGTGTACCGTGTCTGTGTCTGTGTGTTTTCATACACGCTGTAGGCTCAGACTGATCACTAGAAATAGATGCTGATTTGGGATGTTTGAAAAGGTCCCAGAACGTTGATATGTCCTTCCTCTGCTCTCACCCAGAACATAACGACTGGTGATGCTTGGTGCTGGAGCACACTGTTTAGACCACTTCACTAGGACAGTTCACCATGCTCTAGCAACCTATAGTCCATACCTAAACGTAACCCTTTGAGATGGTTCGGTTTTAACCCTGTAACCATGCAGAATGAACCCTGTGACTGTCAGACTGAATGGATGGCTGTGTGGAAGAGCCCAGTTCTCAGTGATGTGGTGTTAAAGTTGGAAGACAAGACCAGTTAACTACCTGCTCTCTACTAACTCATACATACTGGGACCTTGGGAACACACCTCTACACTACCTATACAACCTACTGTGTGTGTGTATGTGTGTGCGTGTGCGTGTGTGTGTGTGTCTATGGGTGTGTGTGTGTGTGTGTGTGCGTGTGTGCGTGCGTGCATGTGTGTGCGTGTCTCTTTTCTATGCATACTTTATATGTGTGTGTTGTTGATGATGTAATAAGGACTATCCCCAGTTACTCCCCAAACCCCACTATAGCTAAACAGAGCCTGCTGTCTGACCCTACCAGATAGCTTTTGACCTTTGACCTCTATACCAGTTAACCACTCTAAAGAAGCCATCTCTCAGGGGTGTCTTTTTTCACCTGACCAATGTTAATTATGCGTGTGATTGGTGATTAGCTATAGGCTAACTAGGGTCAGGAGTTTTTCCTGGTCAGCTGACATGGTCTGACTCATGCCTGGGACGATACAGGGTATACAAACATCAATTTAGAGCTTTAAAAATATACATTAGTACCACCTCTGTCACCTCTCAGCTTTCTCCTCCATCCGTCCACACCCTCACAGCCCAACCAGGATTACTACCATGCTACTGCTACCCCTAGAGCCTGCTGTCCACCTCTTTAGCCTGCTGTCCACCTCTTTAGCCTGCTGTCCATCTCTTTAGCCTGCTGTCCATCTCTTTAGCCTGCTGTCCACCTCTTTAGCCTGCTGTCCACCTCTTTAGCCTGCTGTCCACCTCTTTAGCCTGCTGTCATTGGGGTGTACTTTAAGTGATCCCTATGGTGTGTGGCTCTTTAGCGTGAAGTGGACTGTGTCTGTAAGTCATGTGTAAGTATTTGACTGTATTGGTATTATAGTGCAGTGTGTGAGTGTGTGAACATTATTGTGTGTGTGTGTGGTATGGTATAACAGAGCAGGGCAGGCTGTAGCCAAGCACAGGGGTAAATATTTGAGTTGTGAATACTGCAGGCATGGGGAGGAGTGGAGAGGGCCTGTCTGATGCTCTGATTCCATGAGAAGTCGAGGATGACATCAACTTTACCACCCGCCAGAGAGAGAGAGAGACTGGACAGAGGAAGGTCAAAGGAAGAGAGGGAGGGGAGGGGAGGTGAGGGGAAGGTAGGGAAGGGAAGGGAGAGGAAGGGAGGGGGAGGGAGGGAGTGTGTATGGTGCTTAAATCAAATCCTAGCTGTGCTGAGGGATGGGTTGGTCCTGTATGTGTGTATGTGTGTGTACTCTTGGCTGTAAGTGTGTGTGTTAATGCCAGGGACATCTGAGAGCCCCTCTCACCTCCAATACAGAACTGGGTGCTGTGACAACCACAAGTCTACATGGGTCACGCCGTCCCAGAGGGTGTGTGTGTGTGTTCATGCGTGTGTGATAGGAGTGTAATAACAGCAGGTCTCCCCCAGCCCACCGTTCATGGTACTTCCCCTCTGACTTCCTGTGACACTCTGTTTGACACTACACCCAGCGGTGTCCCCATACACACATATTAGACACAGGAAGATATGGTATCATGTTGGTACTTTGTTTCTGATGACAGAAATCCGTCATGGAAAGTGGCATTCTATGGGAGAGTTCTAGTGGTTTAGGCCCAGTTGGTTCACATTTGCAAAATGCATTTCTCCCCACTGGATTATTGGATTAAAATCTTTATTCAAATTAAGCATTGTTTGGACTAGCTTTGTCTGGAGAATTCTCAATTTCCCTCTCTCTCTCTCTCTCTCTCTCTCTCTGTGCCTCTCAATTCAATTTCAATTCAAGGGCTTTATTGGCATGGGAAACATGTGTTAACATTGCCAAAGCAAGTGAGATAGATAATATATAAAGTGAATATATAAAGTGAAATAAACAATACAAATTAACAGTAAACATTACACATACAGAAGTTTCAAAACAATAAAGACATTACAAATGTCATATTATATATATACAGTGTTTTAACAATGTACAAATGGTTAAGGTATACAAGGGAAAATAAATTAGCATAAATATGGGTTGTATTTACAATGGTGTTTGTTCTTCACTGGTTGCCCTTTTCTCATGGCAACAGGTCACAATTCTTGCTGCTGTGATGGCACACTGTGGAATTTCACCCAGTAGATATGGGAGTTTATCAAAATTGGATTTGTTTTCGAATTCTTTGTGGATCTGTGTAATCTGAGGGAAATATGTCTCTCTAATATGGTCATACATTGGGCAGGAGGTTAGGAAGTGCAGCTCAGTTTCCACCTCATTTTGTGGGCAGTGAGCACATAGCATGTCTTCTCTTGAGCCATGTCTGCCTACGGCGGCCTTTCTCAATAGCAAGGCTATGCTCACTGAGTCTGTATCTCTCTCTCTCTATATCTCTTTTCCTCTTCCCTCCTATTTCTCTCTCTTGTGCCATCTCTCAATCTCCCCCTGTCTCCCGGTGCCCACGCCACAGATTTATTCTCCTCTATGGAGAGCTCAGATTTATTGTGCCGATATTTATTTGTACATTTAATTTTGTCATAATGTATTTATTAATGGCAGCGGATAATTTTTCATGTTGCATATCGAAAGGTAGTCAGAGGGGATGGACAGTCCTAGCAGGGAAGTGAAGTGTCTAATAGAAAGTAGGTGGAGAGAGAGAGCGAGAGAGAGAGAGAGGAACCTCTTCTCTTCTATCTGGGCTTCCCTCTCTCCCTCTCTTCTCTCTCTCCGAGGCAGGCAGGCAGCGAGTGAAGTGGAGTGAGGCAGGCAGGAAGCAGGGAGGGAGTCTGTGCCAAGCTGGAGCTGAATTCCTGCCAAGAGTCTACTTGTTTGCTCGTCTGGCTGGAGCCAGAGGCTGACCTTATTAGCTGTGAGGGCAGCCGTCTTATTAAAACACATCTGGTGCTCAGGGAGCCCAAATAGTCCTCATATTGTCTTCCTGCTCACTCCTGACCTTGCGTTACCTAGCAGGAATGCTGACAAGGGCTTCACGCATCTGTTGAGAGTTTCTGCAGGATTTTTTTCTCTGCCTCCGCTCCCTACATCCCTCCCTCCGTCGCTATCTTCACTGGCGCCTGCACGGTAGCTCTGTGGGATCCCCCCCCCCCCCCTTTTCCTTTTACCTCCCTACATCCCACCTTCCTTCCTTCACTCCCTCGTTCGTTCTCTCTCTCCAGAGCCCCCCTTCCTCCCCTACACATGGTGAGGTTTTTCTTACAGCCAGGTTGGCGTGTTGATACAATTATCCCTGTGTGTATTTGTTTTATTAGTGTCTGTAACCTGGGTCTGTTTAAATAGCATTTTGATGGTTATTTTTAAGTGTGAATAGTGCCGCTTCCCGCGGCTGCTGCCAACGGTTTATTGTGTGTTGGAGATTTATGTGGAGCTCAACAGTACTGACAATAACCAACCTACAGTACTGACAATAACCAACCAACAGTACTGACAATAACCAACCAACAGTACTGACAAAAACCAACCAACAGTACTGACAAAAACCAACCAACAGTACTGGCAATAACCAACAGTCCTGGCAATAACCAAGCAACAGTACTGGCAATAACCAACCAACAGTACAGACAATAACCAACCAACCATACTGACAGTAACCAACTAACAGTACTGGCAATATCCAACCAACAGTACAGACAATAACCAACCAACCATACTGACAGTAACCAACTAACAGTACTAACAATATCCAACCAACAGTACAGACAATAACCAACCAACAGTACTGGCAATAACCAACCAACAGTACTGGCAATAACCAACCAACAGTACTGGCAATAACCAACAGTCCTGGCAATAACCAACAGTACTGGCAATAACCAACCAACAGTACTGGCAATAACCAACAGTACTGGCAAAAACCAACAGTACTGGCAAAAACCAACAGTACTGGCAAAAACCAACAGTACTGGCAATAACCAACCAACAGTACTGGCAATAACCAACCAACCATACTGACAGTAACCAACTAACAGTACTGACAATAACCAACCAACAGTACTGGCAATAACCAACCAACCATACTGACAGTAACCAACCAACAGTACTGGCAATAACCAACAGTACTGGCAATAACCAACCAACAGTACTGGCAATAACCAACCAACCATACTGACAGTAACCAACCAACAGTACTGACAATAACCAACCAACAGTACTGGCAATAACCAACCAACCATACTGACAGTAACCAACTAACAGTACTGACAGTAGCCAACCAACAGTACTGACATTAACCAAACAACAGTACTGGCAATAACCAACCATCAATACTGACAATAACCAACCAACAGTACTGACAATAACCAACCAATAGTACTGACAATAACCAAATAACAGTACTGGCAATAACCAACCTGTCACGGCCGTCCTCCTCTTCATCTGAAGAGGAGAGGCGAAAAGGATCTGAGGACCAATACGCGGCGTGGTAAGTGTCCATGGTCAATCTTTAATAAAGAAAGTAGTGAACACTGAAAACTATACAAAACCAGTAAACAAAATAACAACCGTGAAGCTAATAATATGGACTGTGCTGAAACAAGTCATCAACATAGACAATCACCCACAAACAAACAGTGCAACCCAGGCTACCTAAGTATGATTCTCAATCAGAGACAACTAATGACACCTGCCTCTGATTGAGAACCATACTAGGCCGAAAACATAGAAATGCCCCAAAACATAGAAAAACAAACATAGACTGCCCACCCAACTCACGCCCTGACCATACTAAATAAATACAAAACAACGGAAATAAAGGTCAGAACGTGACACAACCTACAGTACTGACAATAACCAACCAATAGTACTGGCAATAAAAACAGTACTGGCAATAACCAACAGAACTGACAATAACCAACAAACAGAACTGACAATAACCAACCAATAGTACTGACAGTAACCAACCAACAGTACTGACAATAACCAACCAATAGTACTGACAGTAACCAACCAACAGTACTGACAATAACCAACCAACAGTACTGACAGTAACCAACCAACAGTACTGACAGTAACCAACCAACAGTACAAACAATAACCAACCAACAGTACTGACAATAACCAACCAACAATACTGGCAATGACCAACCAACAGTACTGACAGTAACCAACCAACAGTACTGACAATAACCAACCAACAGTACTGACAGTAACCAACCAACAGTACTGACAATAACCAACCAATAGTACTGACAGTAACCAACCAACAGTACTGACAATAACCAACCAACAGTACTGACAGTAACCAACCAACAGTACTGACAGTAACCAACCAACAGTACAAACAATAACCAACCAACAGTACTGACAATAACCAACCAACAATACTGGCAATGACCAACCAACAGTACTGACAGTAACCAACCAACAGTACTGACAATAACCAACCAACAGTACTGACAGTAACCAACCAACAGTACTGACAATAACCAACCAACAGTACTGACAGTAACCGACCAACAGTACTGACAATAACCAACCAACAGTACAGGCAATAACCAACCAACAGTACTGACAGTAACCAACCAACAGTACTGACAATAACCAACCAACAGTACTGACAGTAACCAACCAACAGTACTGACAATAACCAACCAACAGTACTGACAGTAACCAACCAACAGTACTGACAATAACCAACCAACAGTACTGACAGTAACCAACCAACAGTACTGACAGTAACCAACCAACAGTACTGACAGTAACCAACCTACAGTACTGACAGTAACCAACCAACAGTACTGACAATAACCAACCAACAGTACTGACAGTAACCAACCAACAGTACTGACAATAACCAACCAACAGTACTGACAGTAACCAACCAACAGTACTGACAATAACCAACCAACAGTACTGACAGTAACCAACCACGTGTACTGACAATAAAAAACAGTACTGACAATAACCAACCAACAGTACCGACAATAACCAACCAACAGTACAGGCAATAACCAACCATCAGTACTGACAATAACCAACCAACAGTACTGACAGTAACCAACCAATCTGTACTGACAATAACCAACCAACAGTACAGACAATATCCAAACACCAGTACTGACAACAACCAACCAACAGTACAGACAATAACCAACCAACAGTACTGACAACAACCAACCAACAGTACTGACAATAACCAACCAACAGTACAGGCAATAACCAACCAACAGTACTGGCAATAACCATCCAACAGTACTGGCAATAACCAACAGTCCTGGCAATAACCAACCAACAGTACTGGCAACCAACCAACCAACCATACTGACAGTAACCAACTAACAGTATTGGCAATAACCAACAAACCATACTGACAGTAACCAACCAACAGTACTGACAATAACCAACCAACAGTACTGGCAATAACCAACCAACCATACTGACAGTAACCAACTAACAGTACTGACAGTAACCAACCAACAGTACTGACAATAACCAAACAACAGTACTGACAGTAACCAACCAACAGTACTGACAATAACCAACCAACAGTACTGACAATAACCAACCAACAGTACTGACAATAACCAACCAACAGTACTGGCAATAACCAACCAACAGTACTGACAGTAACCAACCAACAGTACTGACAATAACCAACCAATATTACTGACAGTAACCAACCAACAGTACTGACAATAACCAACCAACAGTACTGACAGTAACCAACCAACAGTACTGACAATAACCAACCAACAGTACTGACAATAACCAACCAACAGTACAGGCAATAACCAACGAACAGTACTGACAGTAACCAACCAACTGTAACGGTGTTCGTCTATAGGAGGAGAAGAAGCGGACCAAAGCGCAGCGTGGTGGTTACTCATGTTCTTTAATTAATGGAAACTGAACGATACATGAAATAACTTAACTCTACAAAACAACAAACGGAACGTGAAAACCTATACAGCCTATCCTGTGACAACAAACACAGTGACAGGAACAATCACCCACAAACAAACAGTGAAACCCAGGCTACCTAAGTATGATTCTCAATCAGAGACAACTAATGACACCTGCCTCTGATTGAGAACCATACTAGGCCGAAAACATAGAACTGACCCAAAACATAGAAAAACAAACATAGACTGCCCACCCAACTCACGCCCTGACCATACTAAATAAATGCAAAACAAAGGAAATAGAGGTCAGAACGTGACAGTACCCCCCCCCAAAGGTGCGGACTCCGGCCGCAAAACCTTGACCTATAGGGGAGGGTCTGGGTGGGCGTCTGTCCGCGGTGGCGGCTCTGGCGCGGGACGCGGACCCCACTTCGCCATTGTCTTAGTCCGCCTTATTGTCCGCCTCCGTGGCTTACTCCCCATGCCCACCCCTCTCAATGACCCCACTGGACAGAGGGGCTGCTTGGGACAGAGGGGCAGCTCGGGACAGAGGTGAAGCAGCAGCTCGGGACAGAGGGGCAGCTGCTCGGGACAGAGGGACAGCTGCTCGGGACAGAGGGACAGCTGCTCGAGACAGAGGGACAGCTGATCGGGACAGAGGGGCAGCTGATCGGGACAGAGGGGCTCTAGCGGCCCCTGGCTGACTGGCGGCACTGGCGGCCCCTGGCTGACTGGCGGCCCCTGGTTGACTGGCGGCACTGGCGGCCCCTGGCTGACTGGCGGCACTGGCGGCCCCTGGCTGACTGGCGGCACTGGCGGCCCCTGGCTGACTGGCGGCACTGGCGGTGGGCAGACGGGAGGCTCCGGCAGAGGCGCCGGGCAGACGGGAGGCTCCGGCAGAGGCGCCGGACAGGCGGGAGGCTCCGGCAGAGGCGCCGGACAGGCGGGAGGCTCCGGCAGAGGCGCCGGACAGGCGGGAGGCTCCGGCAGAGGCGCCGGACAGGCGGGAGGCTCCGGCAGAGGCGCCGGACAGGCGGGAGGCTCCGGCAGAGGCGCCGGACAGGCGGGAGGCTCCGGCAGAGGCGCCGGACAGGCGGGAGGCTCCGGCAGAGGCGCCGGACAGGCGGGAGGCTCCGGCAGAGGCGCCGGACAGGCGGGAGGCTCCGGCAGAGGCGCCGGACAGGCGGGAGGCTCCGGCAGAGGCGCCGGACAGGCGGGAGACTCCGGCAGCGCTGGAGAGGAAGGCTCTGGTAGCGCCGGAGAGGCGGGAGACTCCGGCAGCGCTGGAGAGGAGGAAGGCTCTGGACGGATGGGCCGGAGAGACAGCCTGGTACGGGGAGCTGCCACCGGAGGGCTGGGGTGTGGAGGTGGTGACGGATAGACCGGGCCGTGCAGGCGCACTGGAGCTCTTGAGCCCTGCCAGTGCGGCGAGGTGGAATAGCCCGCACTGGGCTATGCAGGCGAACCGGGGACACCGTGCGCAAGGCTGGTGCCATGTAAGCCGGCCCAAGGAGACGCACTGGAGACCAGATGCGTAGAGCCGGCTTCATGGCACTTGGCTCGATGCCCACTCTAGCCCGGCCGATACGCGGAGCTGGAATGTACCGCACCGGGCTGTGCACCCGCACTGGGGACACCATGCGCTCCACAGCATAACACGGTGCCTGCCCGGTCTCTCTAGCCCCCCGGTAACCACAGGAAGTTGGCTCAGGTCTCCTACCTGGCGTAGCCATACTCCCTGTTAGCCCCCCCCCAAGAAATTTTTGGGGCTGACTCCCGGGCTTCCATCCACGACGCCGCGCTGCCTCCTCATACCAGCGCCTCTCCGCTTTCGCCGCCTCCCGTTCTTCCTTGGGGCGGCGATACTCTCCTGGCTGAGCCCAAGGTCCTTTACCGTCTAGTTCGTCCTCCCATGTCCATACCTCCTCGCGCTGCTCCTGCTGCTGCTTTTTCCTTTGCCCATTACCACACCGCTTGGTCCTGTTGTGGTGGGTGATTCTGTAACGGTGTTCGTCTATAGGAGGAGAAGAAGCGGACCAAAGCGCAGAGTGGTGGTTACTCATGTTCTTTAATTAATGGAAACTGAACGATACATGAAATAACTTAACTCTACAAAACAACAAACGGAACGTGAAAACCTATACAGCCTATCCTGTGACAACAAACACAGTGACAGGAACAATCACCCACAAACAAACAGTGAAACCCAGGCTACCTAAGTATGATTCTCAATCAGAGACAACTAATGACACCTGCCTCTGATTGAGAACCATACTAGGCCGAAAACATAGAACTGACCCAAAACATAGAAAAACAAACATAGACTGCCCACCCAACTCACGCCCTGACCATACTAAATAAATGCAAAACAAAGGAAATAGAGGTCAGAACGTGACACCAACAGTACTGACAATAACCAACCAACAGTACTGACAGTAACCAACCAACAGTACTGACAGTAACCAACCAACAGTACTGACAATAACTAACCAACCAACAGTACTGACAGTAACCAACCAACAGTACTGACAATAACCAACCAACAGTACTGACAGTAACCAACCACGTGTACTGACAATAAAAAACAGTACTGACAATAACCAACCAACAGTACTGACAATAACCAACCAACAGTACAGGAAATAACCAACCATCAGTACTGACAACAACCAACCAACAGTACTGACAATAACCAACCAATAGTACTGACAATAACCAAATAACAGTACTGGCAATAACCAACCTACAGTACTGACAATAACCAACCAATAGTACTGGCAATAAAAACAGTACTGGCAATAACCAACAGAACTGACAATAACCAACAAACAGTACTGGCAATAACCAACCATCAGTACCGACAACAACCAACCAACAGTACAGACAATAACCATCCAACAGTACAGGCAATAACCAACCAACAGTACAGACAATAACCAACCAACAGTACAGACAATAACCAACCAACAGTACAGACAATAACCAACCAACAGTACTGACAACAACCAACCAACAGTGCTGACAATAACCAACCAACAGTACTGATAGTTTGTATTTTCAGATTATTCGAATTCCCAATCACCTCTGTGGCCATGGTCATTACTCTTTGTCACCCCAGGGTCCCTGGCTATCCCTGTGGTCTGAGGACTTACTTCTACCACCCAACATAAGTGTATCAGCATGTCCCCCAGAGGCCCATAGTCCCAGTAGTGGTTGTATGACAAGGTCTGCTACTGCTGGTTTAGACAGTGTCTCATATGGAGCAAAGAGATCCCTCCCTTCTTCACCCCCTAATTTCCCAGCCAGGTATATGTGTCTTCTAACCCCCACAGCATTGCCTAGTTGCAGGCCAACTGACCACTCTGTAACACACACATGAACATATGAATGCCTAGGCTGGAATTCCCCCATCCCACACCTTATACCTTCTCTAACTACACGTCTCCCCCAACTCTCTAACTACACGTCTCCCCCAACTCTCTAACTACACCTCTCCCCCAACTCTCTAACTACACCTCTCCCCAACTCTCTTTACAACCCACACATGTTACTGTGTGATCTGTCTCTCTCCCCCTCTCTCCCCCTTTCCACCTCTTTCTCTCTGTCTCCTCTTCTTCCTCCTCTCTTCTCTTCCTCTCTCCCTCTCCCTCTCCTCTCGTTTATCTTAATGACTTGTTGATCAGGACTAATTGCAGAGAGACGCTAGTTTGCCGTCTCAAAACAAACACAGCGTCAGGCGCTGGGAGAGCGGGGAAGGGGGTAAGGAGAGGGAAAGGAGATAAGGGTGAGATGGGTGGAGGAGGATGTTAGGAGAGGGGGAGACAGGAGAGGAATGAGCGGGTGAAGAGAGAGGAAGGCAATTTTTTTGCAGTGTGGGGTCAAAACCATGTTTATTTGGTCTCTAGTCAGCTGGATGTAGCTATGCTCCATGGGAAATTAAAGAGAGATTTGTCAAGAAAATCTCTGGAAAATGAAAATGGATAGAGCAGAGCAGGAAATGCAGCGTTTCCAGATAAGGACAGGAGTAACAGTAGAGATGAGGATCCTCAACGGTCAGTTTTATACCTGTATCATGCAGAATGTACTGTACAACATCTGAAGATAATGTCTGTGTCAAGAACAAGCTTATGTTTTGGACTTTCTGTGTCATACACCCACTGATACACACTCACACTGAACATCTGTCTTCCTGCTTCTCCTCACTCTCTCTCCCTCCCCTCCTCTCCCCTCCTCTCCTCTCCCCTCCCCTCTTCTATATTCTACAGCTGTACTGTGGTTTGTGTGTGTTGGGTGGGGGTCTGCGTGGCGGTGGGGGGGATGTGTGTATGTGTGTCTAGGCATGGTGGGTGTGTATCTGTGTGTCTATCTGGGCTGTGTGTGTGTGTGTGTGTGTGTGTGTGTGTGTGTGTGTGTGTGTGTGTGTGTGTGTGTGTGTGTGTGTGTGTGTGTGTGTGTGTGTGTGTGTGTGTGGTATGGTGGGTGTGTATCTGTGTGTCTATCTGGGCTGTGTGTGTGGTGGGGATGACATGATGCAGTAGGTGTGCTGTTCTGTTCTGTCTCCTCATCCATCAGACCAGTGTGCTGCTCCACTCTGCTCCCTGGACACTGTGCTCTGGAACTATCTCTGGGCCTGTCTCTGAGTCTGTCTCTGGGTCTGTCTCTGGGCCTGTCTCTGGGCCTGTCTCTGTACACTGTCTCTGGAACTGTCTCTGGAACTGTCTCTGGGCCTGTCTCTGTGCCTGTCTCTGGGCCTGTCTCTCGGCCTATCTCTGTACACTGTCTCTGTACACTGTCTCTGGGCCTGTCTCTGGGCCTGTCTCTGGGTCTCTGTCTTGGTTGGTCTCTGTGAGTATCTACATACAGTATGTATCTGTGGGTCTGTCTGCCTGCTTGTCTGTCTGTCTGCCATACAGAGCTCAGACAGAATAGTGAACTCTGCAGAACATTGTATGTATGTAATTGTACAGTACAGTATGGTTATGGTACTAAGTACTATATAGTTATAGAGTAATACAGACTGTACTACATGACTATATGCCGTGTTTAGAGCTGCTGGGAAGTTTCCATGGGGTCTCTCTGGTGATTCACTTCTCTGTTTATCTTTCTCTCCTCCAGGTGCTCCCTATGACTGTGTGTGTGTGTGTGTGTGTGTGTGTGTGTGCGTGTGTGTGTGTGTGTGTGTGAGTGTGTGTGTGTGTGTGTGTGCGTGTGTGTGTGTGCGAGCTTGTGCGTGTGTGTGTGTGTATGTATGAGCACTGACGCAGAACAGAACATCTAGCACTGGGGACTTGTGCTTTGTTTAGAAACATACACACATCCTCTCTCTGTCAGCTCTATATATTCATGGCTCTGTGACAGCTCCATCATCAGCCGGACGCTCTGATTGGATGGCAGGATATTCTGTGTTCCAAACATCACTGCTGAGAACAGCACAGCACTGCTGAGAACAGATAAACACTGCTGAGAATAGCACAGCACTGCTGAGAACAGATAAACACTGCTGAGAATAGCACAGCACTGCTGAGAACAGCACAGCACTGCTGAGAACAGAACAACACTGCTGAGAACAGATAAACACTGCTGAGAACAGCACAGCACTGCTGAGAACAGAACAACACTGCTGAGAA
This sequence comes from Oncorhynchus clarkii lewisi, assembly GCF_045791955.1. Classification (NCBI taxonomy): domain Eukaryota; kingdom Metazoa; phylum Chordata; class Actinopteri; order Salmoniformes; family Salmonidae; genus Oncorhynchus; species Oncorhynchus clarkii. The sequence goes on along the minus strand of NC_092152.1, from coordinate 68,866,492 downwards.
CAGATAAACACTGCTGAGAACAGATAAACACTGCTGAGAACAGCACAGCACTGCTGAGAACAGAACAACACTGCTGAGAACAGCACAGCACTGCTGAGAACAGCACAGCACTGCTGAGAACAGAACAACACTGCTGAGAACAGCACAGCACTGCTGAGAACAGAACAACACTGCTGAGAACAGAACAACACTGCTGAGAACAGATAAACACTGCTGAGAACAGCACAGCACTGCTGAGAACAGGACAACACTGCTGAGAACAGATAAACACTGCTGAGAACAGCACAGCACTGCTGAGAACAGATAAACACTGCTGAGAACAGAACAACACTGCTGAGAACAGATAAACACTGATGAGAACAGAACAACACTGCTGAGAACAGATAAACACTGCTGAGAACAGATAAACACTGCTGAGAACAGAACAACACTGCTGAGAACAGATAAACACTGCTGAGAACAGATAAACACTGCTGAGAACAGAACAACACTGCTGAGAACAGAACAACACTGCTGAGAACAGATAAACACTGCTGAGAACAGAACAACACTGCTGAGAACAGAACAACACTACTGAGAACAGAATAGCACTGCTGAGAACAGAATAGCACTGCTGAGAACAGAACAACACTGCTGAGAACAGAATAGCACTGCTGAGAACAGAACAACACTGCTGAGAATAGATAAACACTGCTGAGAACAGCACAGCACTGCTGAGAACAGAACAACACTGCTGAGAACAGATAAACACTGCTGAGAACAGAACAACACTGCTGAGAACAGAATAGCACTGCTGAGAACAGAACAGCACTGCTGAGAACAGAACAACACTGCTGAGAACAGAATAGCACTGCTGAGAACAGATAAACACTGCTGAGAACAGAACAGCACTGCTGAGAACAGAACAACACTGCTGAGAACAGAATAGCACTGCTGAGAACAGAACAACACTGCTGAGAACAGAATAGCACTGCTGAGAACAGAACAGCACTGCTGAGAACATAACAACACTGCTGAGAACAGAACAACACTGCTGAGAACAGAACAGCCCTGCTGAGAACAACACTGCTGAGAACAGAACAGCACTGCTGAGAACAGCACAGCACTGCTGATAACAGAACAACACTGCTGAGAACAGCACAGCACTGCTGAGAACAGAATAGCACTGCTGAGAACAGATAAACACTGCTGAGAACAACACTGCTGAGAACAGAACAACACTGCTGAGAACAGAACAACACTGCTGAGAACAACACTGCTGAGAACAGAACAACACTGCTGAGAACAGAACAGCATTGCTAAGAACAGAACAGCACTGCTGAGAACAGCACAGCACTGCTGAGAACGGCACAGCACTGCTGAGAACAGATAAACACTGCTGAGAACAACACTGCTGAGAACAGAACAACACTGCTGAGAACAGAACAGCACTGCTAAGAACAGAACAGCACTGCTGAGAACAGCACAGCACTGCTGAGAACGGCACAGCACTGCTGAGAACGGCACAGCACTGCTGAGAACAGAACAGCACTGCTGAGAACAGAACAACACTGCTGAGAACAGAACAACACTGCTGAGAACAGAATAGCACTGCTGAGAACAACACTGCTGATAACAGAACAGCACTGCTGAGAATAGCACAGCACTGCTGAGAATAGAACAACACTGCTGAGAATAGAACAACACTGCTGAGAACAGCACAGCACTGCTGAGAACAGAACAGCACTGCTGAGAACAGAACAACACTGCTGAGAACAGCACTGCTGAGAACAGAACAACACTGCTGAGAATAGAACAACACTGCTGAGAACAGAACAACACTGCTGAGAACAGAACAGCACTGCTGAGAACAGAACAACACTGCTGAGAACAACACTGCTGAGAACAGAACACCACTGCTGAGAACAGAACAACACTGCTGAGAACAGAACAACACTGCTGAGAACAGCACAGCACTGCTGAGGACAGCACAGCACTGCTGAGAACAGCACAACACTGCT
>NC_092152.1:68849492-68859492 GCF_045791955.1 Oncorhynchus clarkii lewisi | reverse complement strand
TTGTCTTCTTATTGCTTCCTAGTAGGTAGTCTCTCTCTCTCTCTCTCTCTCCCTCTCTCTCTCTCGCTCTGTCTCTCTCTCTCTCTCTGTCTCTCTGTCTCTCTCTCTGTCTCTTTCACTCTCTCTCTCTGTCTCTCTGTCTCTTTCTCTCCCTCTCTCCCTCTCTCGTTCTCTCTCTCTCGTTCTCTCTCTCTCTTCCTCTCTCTCTCTCTCTGTCTCTGTCTCTCTCTGTCTCTCTCTCTCTCTCTCTCCCTGTCTGTCTCTGTCTCTCTCTGTCTCTCTCTCTCCATGTCTGTCTCTGTCTCTCTGTCTCTCTTTCTCTCTGACCCTCTCTCTCTGTCTCTCTCTCTCTGAGTACTTCCTGACAGGACATGGTGTGAGACAGACAGACAATAAGACAGACATGTAGGGGGTTTGACCTCTATAACTCTATAGACATAAAAGCCCTGTCTGCCCCTCTTAACACGATTCCCGTCATTGTGGTGTCATAGAAACTTAACCAGCAGAATTAGTGGTCAATGCATATGTTTGTTGCGTGGCATCCACAGAAGCAGCACACCAGATTGAAATAGTTACATTGTTAGAGACATGTTCATGTTGTGTGTGTGCATTTGTATTTTCTGATTGTTCTGTCATCCTCCACTAGGTGGTGTCAGTACTCCACTTAGCTGACTTCTGTTGCTGCACAAACACAGACAGCATTGAATCCTCCAAATATGGGATACTGGTGGCGCTATATAGGCGTGTCAGTTGGGGATAGATTGTGTGTGTGTTGTGGCGTGGCTCTGGCTGTGTTGTGGTAGACTGTCGGCTCCACACACCAGCCCAGTCTGTAATTACTCAACCCTGCGCTCACACACGCTGAAGAGTTTAGACAGAACTGTGTTTTCTTTTTTTCTCTCTCTCTCGCTCTCTCTCGCTCTCTCTTCCTCTCTCTTTTCCTCCCTTCCTCCTGTCCTCTCAGTAGAGTTACAGTAGAACCCTTTCCTGTCCCTCATTGGCAGTCGTTTTCCCATCCTTCCCAGTGTGGTAAGGTCGTTCAGACCCTGCGGACTGTCTCCCGGGGTCAGGAATGTGTTGGCTGTCCCGGCCAATCCCACACTTACCCTGTGGTCACACTGCGCTGGCGGCCATGTCACTACCCCCTGGACACACATGCACAAACGCACAGACACACACACATACACTCACACACTCACACACACACTCTCTGTCACACCACTTGGAGTTTCCGAGCCCTCTCCCACCCCCCCACCACCACCACCTCGCTCTGTCGTTCTCCTACTCCTCTCTGGTTGGTGGCATCCTGCCACTGGGGGTGCGGGGGGAACGTTTTCCATGGGAGAGAGAGCTCCAGAATCTCCCTCACTGAGCAGTGCGCAGAGTGTATGAACTGTAGTGGACATGTGTCTCTGCTTCTGGCTCTGTACACACTCCCTGGCCAGGCCTCCTGTACCGTGCTAGCAACACACACTCATGCACCCTTTCATGACTCCATCGATAACATCAACGATCTAACCACCTCTGTCACCGGCTTCATTAGGAAATTAGGACTTTGTCCCCATGGTGACGGTTCACTGCTTCCCCAATCAAAAGCCCTGGATTCACCCTGAGGTTGGCGCTAGAATAGAGGTCAGGGCTACCGCACACAGAGCTATCGTAGACAACCCTGCTGCTACGGTCGAAGACAGGCAACCCTGCTGCTACGGTCGAAGACAGGCAACCCTGCTGCTACGGTTGAAGACAGGCAACCCTGCTGCTACGGTCGAAGACAGGCAACCCTAATGCTACGGTCGAAGACAGGCAACCCTGCTGCTACGGTCGAAGACAGTCAACCCTGCTGCTACGGTCGAATACAGGCAACCCTGCTGCTACGGTCGAAGACAGGCAACCCTGCTGCTACGGTCGAAGACAGGCAACCCTAATGCTACGGTCAAAGACAGGCAACCCTAATGCTACGGTCGAAGACAGGCAACCCTAATGCTACGGCCGAAGACAGGCAACCCTAATGCTACGGTCGAAGACAGGCAACCCTAATGCTACGGTCGAAGACATTCAACCCTAATGCTACGGCCGAAGACAGGCAACCCTAATGCTACGGTCGAAGACAGGCAACCCTGCTGCTACGGTCAAAGACAGGCAACCCTAATGCTACGGTCGAGGACAGGCAACCCTGCTGCTACGGTCGAGGACAGGCAACCCTGCTGCTACGGTCGAAGACAGGCAACCCTGATGCTACGGTCGAAGACAGGCAACCCTGATGCTGCGGTCGAAGACAGGCAACCCTGATGCTGCGGTCGAAGACAGGCAACCCTGATGCTACGATCGAAGACAGGCAACGCTGATGCTACGGTCGAAGACAGTCAACCCTGATGCTAGGGTCGAAGTCACGCAACCCTGATGCTACGGTCGAAGACAGGCGACCCTGATGCTGCGGTCGAAGACAGTCAACCCTGATCCTACGGTCGAAGACAGTCAACCCTGATCCTACGGTCGAAGACAGGCAACCCTGATGCTGCGGTCGAAGACAGGCAACCCTGATGCTACGATCGAAGACAGGCAACGCTGATGCTACGGTCGAAGACAGTCAACCCTGATGCTAGGGTCGAAGTCACGCAACCCTGATGCTACGGTCGAAGACAGGCGACCCTGATGCTGCGGTCGAAGACAGTCAACCCTGATCCTACGGTCGAAGACAGTCAACCCTGATCCTACGGTCGAAGACAGTCAACCCTGATGCTACGGCCGAAGACAGGCAACCCTGCTGCTACGGCCGAAGACAGTCAACCCTGATGCTACGGTCGAAGACAGGCAACCCTGCTGCTACGGCCGAAGACAGTCAACCCTGATGCTACGGTTGAAGACAGGCAACCCTGATGCTACGGTCGAAGACAGTCAACCCTGATGCTAGGGTCGAAGTCACGCAACCCTGATGCTACGGTCGAAGACAGGCAACCCTGATGCTACGGTCGAAGACAGTCAATCCTGATGCTAGGGTCGAAGACACGCAACCCTGATGCTACGGTCGAAGACAGGCAACCCTGCTGATACGGTTGAAGACAGGCAATGTGTGTTTGGGTGTGTTTGCTGAACACAGCTGTTGATTCACACAGCTGGCTTTTGCCCTCCTCTCTGACCACTGACCTCTGTTTTGAGGCTGAACAGACACACACACACACACACACACACACACACACACACTCTCGTTGGCTGGCCCTCGCTTCATACTCGTCGCCAAACCCACTGGCTCCATGTCATCTACAAGACCCTGCTAGGTAAAGTCCCCCCTTATCTCAGGTCGCTAGTCACCATAGCATCTCCCACCTGTAGCACACGCTCCAGCAGGTATATCTCTCTAGTCACCCCCAAAACCAATTCTTTCTTTGGCCGCCTCTCTTTCCAGTTCTCTGCTGCCAATGACTGGAACGAACTACAAAAATCTCTGAAACTGGAAACACTTATCTCCCTCACTAGCTTTAAGCACCAACTGTCACAGATCACTGTCACAGCTCACAGATTACTGCACCTGTACATAGCCCACCTATAATTTAGCCCTAACAACTACCTCTTTCCCAACTGTATTTAATTTATTTATTTATTTTGCTCCTTTGCACCCCATTATTTTTATTTCTACTTTGCACATTCTTCCATTGCAAAACTACCATTCCAGTGTTTTACTTGCTATATTGTATTTATCTTTCCACCATGGCCTTTTTTGCCTTTACCTCCCTTCTCACCTCATTTGCTCACATTGTATATAGACTTGTTTATACTGTATTATTGACTGTATGTATGTTTATTCCATGTGTAACTCTGTGTCGTTGTATCTGTAGAACTCCTTTGCTTTATCTTGGCCAGGTCACAATTGTAAATGAGAACTTGTTCTCAACTTGCCTACCTGGTTAAATAAAGGTAAAATAAAAAATAAAATAAATAAATAAACACACACACACACACACACACACACACACACACACACACACACACACACACACACACACACACACACACACACACACACACCACACACACACACACACACAGTCCATCTGTCCAGGCAGAGAGAGAGCTAAGATAATCGCTTCATAATAACTACTTTGATCATGCCAGTTAGGAGTGTGACAGTGTTTCAGTGAAGTGCTGTGGAGCATACCTCTGTGTGTGTGTTCCTGTCTCTGTTGTGGTGCCAGCTTCCTTTAGAGGACTAAGGGCTAAGCCCCACCCTGGGGGGCTCTGACAGGCCTGAGAGGTACACTATCTCCTGCTAACACAGGATGGGTTACTGGGCACACACAATGACACACACACACACACACACACTATCGCTTTGGGTGTAGAGTTGGGGTGGCGAAGTAGACCTGCCCAGACACGCTTACACACACACACACACACTCCCTCCCTCTCCCTGCGTGGCTAAACTAGATTAGTGTGTATAAAAGCCTATAATCCGTCCAGCCTTCCAACCAGGCGGAGAGGAGCCTGTTCTCCAAATGAGGTTTCCTCTGCTCACTCTGTGTGATGCATGGTGTCAGGGAGAGGCCACTTTGTGTGTGTGTTCACGTGTGCGTGGGTACGTGTGCACGCGGGCGTAAGTGTTTGTGCATGTGTGGGTGGATGTGCGTGCGTGCGTCAGTGTGTGTGCGTGTGTGTCAGTGTGTGTGCTTGTGTGTCAGTGTGTGTGCATACGTTCGTGCACGCGCGTGTGAGCAGCTCGGTGCAAAGGATCAGTTGACCTAATGAACTGTAGAGCAGGTCAGTATTGAGTAGCAACATCAATTAGTCATCAATTGCCCAACATCAGTGGTACATTGTCCAATACACTGGTGTGTGTGTGTGTGTGTGTGTGTGTGTGTGTGTGTGTGTGCGTGTGCGCGCATTGCCTAACAGTAGATACAGTGCCTTGCGAAAGTATTCGGCCCCCTTGAACTTTGCGACCTTTTGCCACATATCAGGCTTCAAACATAAAGATATAAAACTGTATTTTTTTGTGAAGAATCAACAACAAGTGGGACACAATCATGAAGTGGAACGAAATTTATTGGATATTTCAAACTTTTTTAACAAATCAAAAACTGAAAAATTGGGCGTGCAAAATTATTCAGCCCCCTTAAGTTAATACTTTGTAGCGCCACCTTTTGCTGCGATTACAGCTGTAAGTCGCTTGGGGTATGTCTCTATCAGTTTTGCACATCGAGAGACTGAAATTTTTTCCCATTCCTCCTTGCAAAACAGCTCGAGCTCAGTGAGGTTGGATGGAGAGCATTTGTGAACAGCAGTTTTCAGTTCTTTCCACAGATTCTCGATTGGATTCAGGTCTGGATGCGTTTATTTTTGAACCATTCCATTGTAGATTTTGCTTTATGTTTTGGATCATTGTCTTGTTGGAAGACAAATCTCCGTCCCAGTCTCAGGTCTTTTGCAGACTCCATCAGGTTCTCTTCCAGAATGGTCCTGTATTTGGCTCCATCCATCTTCCCATCAATTTTAACCATCTTCCCTGTCCCTGCTGAAGAAAAGCAGGCCCAAACCATGATGCTGCCACCACCATGTTTGACAGTGGGGATGGTGTGTTCAGCTCTGTTGCTTTTACGCCAAACATAACGTTTTGCATTGTTGCCAAAAAGTTCAATTTTGGTTTCATCTGACCAGAGCACCTTCTTCCACATGTTTGGTGTGTCTCCCAGGTGGCTTGTGGCAAACTTTAAACAACACTTTTTATGGATATCTTTAAGAAATGGCTTTCTTCTTGCCACTCTTCCATAAAGGCCAGATTTGTGCAATATACGACTGATTGTTGTCCTATGGACAGAGTCTCCCACCTCAGCTGTAGATCTCTGCAGTTCATCCAGAGTGATCATGGGCCTCTTGGCTGCATCTCTGATCAGTCTTCTCCTTGTATGAGCTGAAAGTTTAGAGGGACGGCCAGGTCTTGGTAGATTTGCAGTGGTCTGATACTCCTTCCATTTCAATATTATCGCTTGCACAGTGCTCCTTGGGATGTTTAAAGCTTGGGAAATCTTTTTGTATCCAAATCCGGCTTTAAACTTCTTCACAACAGTATCTCGGACCTGCCTGGTGTGTTCCTTGTTCTTCATGATGCTCTCTGCGCTTTTAACGGACCTCTGAGACTATCACAGTGCAGGTGCATTTATACGGAGACTTGATTACACACAGGTGGATTGTATTTATCATCATTAGTCATTTAGGTCAACATTGGATCATTCAGAGATCCTCACTGAACTTCTGGAGAGAGTTTGCTGCACTGAAAGTAAAGGGGCTGAATAATTTTGCACGCCCAATTTTTCAGTTTTTGATTTGTTAAAAAAGTTTGAAATATCCAATAAATGTCGTTCCACTTCATGATTGTGTCCCACTTGTTGTTGACTCTTCACAAAAAAATTGTTTTATATCTTTATGTTTGAAGCCTGAAATGTGGCAAAAGGTCGCAAAGGTCAAGGGGGCCGAATACTTTCGCAAGGCACTGTAGTTCAGCTGCACATTTGTCATGTTTGTGAGTATTGTCCTTAGCTTAGTGAGTATTGTCCTTAGCTTAGTGAGTATTGTCCTTAGCTTAGTGAGTATTGTCCTTAGCTTAGTGAGTATTGTCCTTAGCTTAGTGAGTATTGTCCTTAGCTTAGTGAGTATTGTCCTTAGCTTAGTGAGTATTGTCCTTAGCTTAGTGAGTATTGTCCTTAGCTTAGTGAGTATTGTCCTTAGCTTAGTGAGTATTGTCCAAATGTGTTTATTGTCCTGTTCACATAACTTCATCCCCTGTCATGTCAGTGTCCGTATGGATCCATAGCCAACCAGAGTAATTGCTCTTTATTTATGCTGAGTGAAGGCTATGATTAACTAACATAACCCTACACACACACACACACACACACACACACACACACACACACACACACACACACACACACACACACACACACACACACACACACACACAGACACACAATGAGCTGAGATTGAGAGGGGAATAGAGTAGATCCCTAATGACAGTGCTGCATGCCCAGTCAGTGGAGAACACTACTCTGGTTTAACACTGACTTACTGGAGTGATGGGGTTACATAGTGCTTAGTGGGCTCATTTATATTATGGTCCCTGTTAGGTTGATAGGACAGAAGTGTCTGTTGGTGCTTCTTAAGGTAACATAGACCACAGCTGGCTGTGTGGCCAGTCAGATCTAACATTTATATAAGTTGCAACACTAACAGCCATTTACTCTCTTCCTTTCCCCCTCTCTTCCTCTGTCTTTCTCCCTCTCTCCCTCTCTCCCCTCTCGACCTCTGTCTTTCTCCCTCTCTCCCTCTCTCCCTTTCCCCCTCTCTTCCTCTGTCTTTCTCCCTCTCTCCCTCTCTCCCCTCTCGACCTCTGTCTTTCTCCCTCTCTCCCTCTCTCCCCTCTCGACCTCTGTCTTTCTCCCTCTCTCCCTTTCCCCCTCTCGACCTCTGTCTTTCTCCCTCTCTCCCTCTCTCTCTCTCTCCCCTCTCGACCTCTGTCTTTCTCCCTCTCTCCCTCTTTCCCCTCTCGACCTCTGTCTTTCTCCCTCTCTCCCTCTCTCCCCTCTCGACCTCTGTCTTTCTCCCTCTCTCCCTCTCTCCCCTCTCGACCTCTGTCTTTCTCCCTCTCTCCCTTTCCCCCTCTCGACCTCTGTCTTTCTCCCTCTCTCCCTTTCCCCCTCTCGACCTCTGTCTTTCTCCCTCTCTCCCCTCTCGACCTCTGTCTTTCTCCCTCTCTCCCTCTCTCCCCTCTCTACCTCTGTCTTTCTCCCTCTCTCCCTTTCCCCCTCTCGACCTCTGTCTTTCTCCCTCTCTCCCTTCCCCCCTCTCGACCTCTGTCTTTCTCCCTCTCTCCCTCTCTCCCCTCTCGACCTCTGTCTTTCTCCCTCTCTCCCTTTCCCCCTCTCGACCTCTGTCTTTCTCCCTCTCTCCCTTTTTCCCCCTCTCGACCTCTGTCTTTCTCCCTCTCTCCCTTTTCCCCCTCTCGACCTCTGTCTTTCTCCCTCTCTCCCTCTCTCCCCTCTCGACCTCTGTCTTTCTCCCTCTCTCCCCTCTCGACCTCTGTCTTTCTCCCTCTCTCCCTTTCCCCCTCTCGACCTCTGTCTTTCTCCCTCTCTCCCCTCTCGACCTCTGTCTTTCTCCCTCTCTCCCTCTCTCCCTTTCCCCCTCTCGACCTTTGTCTTTCTCCCTCTCTCCCCTCTCGACCTCTGTCTTTCTCCCTCTCTCCCCTCTCGACCTCTGTCTTTCTCCCTCTCTCCCTTTTCCCCCTCTCGACCTCTGTCTTTCTCCCTCTCTCCCTCTCTCCCCTCTCGACCTCTGTCTTTCTCCCTCTCTCCCTCTCTCCCCTCTCGACCTCTGTCTTTCTCCCTCTCTCCCTCTCTCCCCTCTCGACCTCTGTCTTTCTCCCTCTCTCCCTCTCTCCCCTCTCTACCTCTGTCTTTCTCCCTCTCTCCCTTTCCCCCTCTCGACCTCTGTCTTTCTCCCTCTCTCCCTCTCTCCCCTCTCGACCTCTGTCTTTCTCCCTCTCTCCCTCTCTCCCCTCTCTACCTCTGTCTTTCTCCCTCTCTCCCTTTCCCCCTCTCAACCTCTGTCTTTCTCCCTCTCTCCCTCTCTCCCCTCTCGACCTCTGTCTTTCTCCCTCTCTCTCCCTCTCTATTTTTCTCTCTCATACAGTACTAATGAGCAGAGGGCAGTGGGGCCATGTATTGTGATGCTGTGGAACAGCAGTTTAGCAGGGAAATTGAAGTGTGTGTGTGTGTGTGTCTATGTACAGTACCAGTCAAAAGTTTGGACACCTACTCATTCCAGGGTTTTTCTTTATTTTGATTATTTTCTACATTGTAGAATAATAGTGAAGACATCAACACTATGAAACAACACATACAATCATGTAGGAACCAAAAAAGTGTAAAACAATCAAAATATATTTTACATTTGAGATTCTTCAAAGTAGCCACCCTTTGCCTTGATGACGGCGTTGCACACTCTTGGCATAAAAAGAAAGAAAAACCCTTGAATGAGTAGGTGTATCCAAACTTTTGACAGGTACTGTGTGTGTGTGTGTGTGTGTGTGTGTACTGTAGTCTACTAAACGTACACCCTTGAAGTCCCGTAGTACGTGATTGTTGTTATGTTTCTGTTGTCGTGGTGTAGTCTGTGTCTCCAGTGGTGTGCTGGAGAAACACATCCCTGTACTGTAACCAGAGACCACTGTAGAGAGAGTATCACAACAACAATGTCCCCTCATTATGGTTCCCCCAGATCTCCTTACCTCCTGTGTGTGTGTAATTATGGCTCCCCCCCCCCCGATAGCATTACGGTCTGTGTGTAGGGGAGCAATAGGATCTGTGTGTGTAGTCTTGGGGAACAGAGGTGTGTGTAAAGACCTTTGTTTAGATGGTTCCGGATTGATTGTTTGGCACTGATGTGACAAGTCAGTCAGTAGAGACCTGATGATGATAAACCTGCTAGGGAGCTTCCAAGGACAGACACACCGAAACACACACAAATACACAAAATTAATCTCAAAAAGACAAGAAATTTCATAACACCACGTACCAAGCCACCGCTCTTATTTTCCCACCATTCTCTTCCTTTGAAGTCATGTTAACCTCTCTCCTCTTCCCTCTCTCACTCCCTCCCTTTCTTTCTGTCCCCTATTAATCCATTATTCCATTATTCCATTACTCTTCCTCACCCTCTCTTTCCTCCCTCTCATTCCCTCTCTCTGTGGCCCAGTAATGAGACAGTGACAGATTACTCTCCCAGTACACAGACACTCTCTCTCTCTCTCTCTCTCTCTCTCTCTCTCTCTCTCTCTCTCTCTCTCTCTCTCACTCACTCACTCACTCACTCACTCACTCACTCACTCACTCACTCACTCACTCACTCACTCACTCACTCACTCACTCACTCACTCACTCACTCACTCACACACACACACACACACTCATTCACGGAAGGTGTAGTAGGTGGTGAGATAGGAGTCTGGAGC
>NC_092152.1:68841992-68846992 GCF_045791955.1 Oncorhynchus clarkii lewisi | reverse complement strand
TAGATTCAATTGAAAAGGTGAATAAGATAGTTGAGAGGGGTGTTGTGTTGCGGGAGACACAGACGCCGGTATTTCCGCTTATGAATCCGGCGAAGAAAGTTATGCTTTCTAACGTGCCACCATTTGTTAGAGATGAAGTGTTAGAGCGAGAGTTATCTCGCCATGGTCAAATCGTATCTACAATAAAGAAGGTTCCTTTTGGATGCAAATCTCCGTTGTTGAAACATGTCGTGTCTCATAGGAGACAAGTGCATATGATTTTAAAAAAGGAAGGAGATGAACTGAATTTAGCGTTTAGTTTTAAGATTGATGGATTTGATTATGTCTTCTATGCATCTACTGAATCAATGAAATGTTTTGGATGTGGAAGAGAGGGGCATTTGGTGCGTAATTGTCCCGAGAATGAACGCGCTAAGCCTGGTAGTAGCTTTAGTGCGGGTGCAACTAACGTACCACAGCGAAGGGATGAAAATACTACAGGTGTAGGGGAAGAGAGAAGGTGGGCAGATGTGGTTGGAAAAGTAGGAGAGGAAGGCATTGTGGATACGGGGGCAATTGTGGTAGATCAGAACAAAGAGGGAGGGGAAACACTAGGTGAGATTGCGACTGCCGTCGCTGAGGTGGTGCTGGAAAATGAAATTGGAGGTCAAGAGGAGATTGAAATAACGGAAAAGGAAGCGGATGTTTTCAAAATACCGAGGAGTAAAAGGAAGAATTTAAGGGGTGGTGAAGGGTCTAATTCTAAGAGAAAGGTAGAGATGGATAAATCAGGTGAAGATGACCAGGTTGTAGAGATGGGGTTTTCTTCTGGGGAGGATAGCGAGAGTGAGTCATCTGACGCGTCACAACAATATAGTGAGATAGATGGGGTGGAAGGGAGGTATGGGATCGAGAAGATACGTCAATTTCTGAAGTTGACAAAAGGGAAGAAATATATGCAGGATTACAATGTAACTGATTTTTTCCCTGAACGTGAATTGTTTATTGAATCAGCAAAGTTTCTGATGTCAAAAATTACAGGGGGGGGTTTGAAAAGCCCTGAAATTGCTAGACTCAAGAAAGTGGTCACGAGAGTAATAAGTGATGCAAATTCTAAAGAAAATGAAAGAGTTCAGTTGCAGTTTTAACTCTGTAAAGAGATGTGGTGGCTGTATCTTCCTCTGTATTTTTTTCTTTTCCATGAGCAGTTTTAAGATCTCTTCTTTAAACGTAAATGGGGCAAGAGATGTTAAAAAAAGAGCCATGGTGTATGAGTTAATGAGGGGAAAGGGAAGTGACATAATTTTTCTACAAGAAACGCATAGTAATTTGGAAAATGAAGTTATGTGGCAACAGGAGTGGGGGGGGACAGTGGTGTGTAGTCATAAAAACTCAAAAAGTGGGGGTGTGGTTATCTTGTTCTCAAAAGGGTTTTTGCCTTTGTCATATGAGGTTGAAGAGGTAGTTGAGGGGAGGTTATTAAAAGTTAGAGCAAGGTATGAAAACATCAATATGTGTCTGATAAATGTATATGCCCCTGTGGTGACAGTTGAGAGGGTAGGTTTTTTAGAGACATTATCAAATACCATTGAGAAATGTAACAAAGAAGATTATTTGTTTATTGCTGGGGATTTTAACTGCACAGTTAGTGATTTAGATAGAAATCACCAAGAACCTCATATAGCCTCAAGGACGTTTTTAAAACGCCTTATTGTAACAAATGAACTGTGTGATATTTGGAGGAGTCAACATGGAGGAACAAGGCAGTACACCTGGGCGCATGTGAGAGAGAACATCATCTCTATGGCCAGGTTAGATAGGTTTTATGTTTTTGAGCATCAATCTCAGGTCTGTAAATCAAGTGTGATAACTCCAGTGGGATTTTCTGATCATTGTTTAATAACAGAGGTGGTGTTCATTAACGATGTAAAACCTAAAAGCGCATACTGGCATTTTAATATAACTTTATTGAGTGATGCTCACTTCAGGAATTGTTTTAGTTTTTTTTGGGAGAGGTGGAGGTCTCAAAAGGCCAGTTTTGTATCCCTTCAACAATGGTGGGATATAGGGAAAATCCAGATTCAACAATTTTGTAATCAATACACAAGGAATGTCACCAAGGATATCACCAGATCAATGAAAGCCCTAGAGATTGAAATAGTGGAACTCATGACGTTGGTTGAGACCACAGGAGATCGAGGCCATACTCAGGCCCTCAAGAGGAGAAAAGCTGCATTGGCAGATCTGCTGGGTATCAGAGCACAGGGGGCATTGGTGAGAAGTACATTTCAGGGCATATCTGAAATGGATGCCTCATCCAAATTTTTCTTTGGTTTAGAGAAAAAGAATGGACAAAGAAAAATTATTCATTGTCTCAAATCAGCTGTTGGACAAGAGCTCACTAGCCCTAGTGAAATTAGAAAGAGGGCAGTAGAGTTCTATGCTGAGCTCTACAAGTGTGAGTACAAAGAGGACAAAACAGTGACACAGCAGTTCTTTGATGGGCTCCCAAAGGTGCCTGCAGAAGCTCAGGTTGAGCTTGAGCAACCATTGTCTTTGCAGGATTTATACACTGCATTAAAAGGCATGGAAAATGGAAGGGCACCAGGCATTGATGGGCTTCCCGTTGACTTTTTTAAGTCTTTTTGGGCTATGTTGGGAGAGGATTGGTTAGAAGTAGCTAATGATAGTTTAACCGGAGGGTTACTACCAATAAGCTGCAGAAGGGCTGTCCTCACCCTACTGCCTAAAAAGGGTGACCCGAGGGAGGTGAAGAACTGGAGGCCGGTGGCTTTATTGTGTACTGATTATAAAATATTGTCAAAGGCTTTGTCCAACAGGCTGAGGGAGGTGATGGGGCAAATCATACATACGGATCAGTCCTACTGTGTTCCTGGCAGGCAGATAGGGGATAACATTTCTCTGATTCGTGATTTTTTGGACGTCTCTAGGGCTATTGGGTTGGATGCTGGTCTAATTTCAATTGATCAGGAAAAGGCATTTGACCGAGTTGAACATCAATATTTATGGCACACGTTTGAAGCGTTTGGGTTCAGCTCTGGTTTTATTGCCATGATAAAGGTGATATATGGTGACATTGAAAGTGTATTGAAAGTTAACGGTGGTTTGAGTGCTCCTTTTAAAGTGTGTAGAGGTATTAGGCAGGGATGTTCTATGTCAGGGATGTTATATGCTATTGCTATAGAGCCACTACTAAATAGCATTAGAAGTCGTATTGCAGGGGTGTGCCTTTCAGAGGATATTCCTCCTATTCGTCTTTCAGCCTATGCTGATGATGTAGTTGTGCTAGTGAAAAATCAAGCGGAGGTGGATAGTTTGAGTCTAATGGTTGATCGTTTTAGGGGAATATCCTCTGCAAAGGTAAATTGGGAAAAGAGTTGTGCTTTACAGATTGGAGAATGGTCTGGGGGGATCATGGCTTTGCCAGGGGGGCTAGAATGGTGTAAGGGAGGTTTTAAGTATCTTGGAGTGTACCTAGGAGATGAGGGGACTATGGAAAAAAATTGGAGTGGGGTGGTTGAAATGGTGGAAGGGAGGATGAGGAGATGGCGTTGGTTACTATCTCGTATGTCATACAGGGGGCGTACTATTATAGTTAACAATGTGATTGCATCTGCACTGTGGCATCGGTTGTCAGTTTTAGAACCACCATCTGGCCTTCTGGCTAAGATACAGGCAATTATTGTGGATTTCTTTTGGGATAAATATCACTGGGTTCCACAAAGTGTTTTGTATTTGTCAAAAGAGGAGGGGGGACAAGGTCTTGTACATCTTGCTAGTAGGGCTGCTGCTTTCCGGTTTCAGTTTATTCAAAGGTTGCTTTATGGACCGGAAAATGTGGTGTGGAGAGGGGTGGCAGGTCTTATATTACAGCGGGTTGGAGGATTAGGTTTAAAGAAGGCTTTATTTCTGGTTGATATTAGCCAGATTTCTAGGGAGGGAGTACCTCCGTTTTACAGAGGCCTTCTCAGAGTGTGGAGCGTAATGAAGGTGTCCAGAAGAACTTCAGCGGAGTCAGTGCATTGGCTGTTGGAGGAACCTCTGGTGTATGGGGCAAGACTGGACTGTACAACTGCAGCTGTTCCACATTTCTCCAAGATTCTGGTGAAGGGGAAAATCATCACCTTAAGACAGTTAATGGCCATGGCTGGGCCCGCCTTAATGGATGGAAGACGGGTGGCAGAACATTTGGGGATGAGGTCGGAAAGGATTGTCGGACAAATGCTGGGGAGCTGTAGGAAGGCTCTGTCAGCGGAAGAATGGGGTATGCTTAGTAGCCACAAGAAGATTGTGCAAGATGAAGACGTCTCATTTCCAAAACTAGGGATTACACCAAATATCCCAGAGTCAGAAAGAAAGGCGTTATTGCTGGATTTGAGAGGGTTGGAGGAGGTGGGTTTGGATGAGGTGAATGGGAAGGACTTGTATAGGGGGTGTGTCAAGGTGTTGAATAAAGATAAATTGAAAAATAGAAAAGATACTCCATGGAGGGTAAAATTGGGCATTGATGACAAGGTAAAGCCAGCATGGAGAGCACTGTACAAACCACCGTTACAAAAGGGTACTGGTGATATGCAATGGAGGGTTTTACATGGCATCATTGCAGTTAATGCTTTTGTATCTGTTATTAACTCAGATGTTAGAGATGGATGTCCTTTTTGTAATATAAGAGAAACCATTTTTCACTGTTTTATGGAGTGTGAGAGGATAAAACCTCTATTGGAAATGCTGGAATCTTTGTTTAAAGCTGTAGGGGAGTTTTTCAATAACACTGTTTTTATTTTGGGGTTTCATTATAGTAAACAACAGAAAAGAAAATGTCAAATGTTAAATTTTGTTTTGGGACAAGCTAAGATGTCCATTTTTCTGAGTAGGAAACATAAGATAGAAACGGGATATGGGCAGGATGTAAGATGTGTTTTTAAAGGTTTAGTGAAAGCAAGAATAAAAGTAGATTTTGAGTTCTTTTCAGCTGTAAAAGATCTCCTATTATTTGAGGA
>NC_092152.1:68831992-68839492 GCF_045791955.1 Oncorhynchus clarkii lewisi | reverse complement strand
TCTGCCCCTGTCTCTCTGTGCGGTGGTCTGCTCTGCCCCTGTCTCTCTGTGCGGTGGTCTGCTCTGCCCCTGTCTCTTTGTGTGGTGGTCTACTCTGCCCCTGTCTCTCTGTGTGGGGGTCTGCTCTGCCCTGTCTCTCTGTGCGGTGGTCTGCTCTGCCCCTGTCTCTCTGTGTGGGGGTCTGCTCTGCCCTGTCTCTCTGTGCGGTGGTCTACTCTGCCCCTGTCTCTCTGTGTGGTGGTCTGCTCTGCCCCTGTCTCTCTGTGCGGTGGTCTGCTCTGCCCCTGTCTCTCTGTGCGGTGGTCTGCTCTGCCCCTGTCTCTCTGTGTGGTGGTCTACTCTGCCCCTGTCTCTCTGTGTGGGGGTCTGCTCTGCCCTGTCTCTCTGTGCGGTGGTCTGCTCTGCCCCTGTCTCTCTGTGTGGGGGTCTGCTCTGCCCTGTCTCTCTGTGCGGTGGTCTGCTCTGCCCCTGTCTCTCTGTGTGGGGGTCTGCTCTGCCCTGTCTCTCTGTGCGGTGGTCTGCTCTGCCCCTGTCTCTCTGTGCGGTGGTCTACTCTGCCCCTGTCTCTCTGTGTGGTGGTCTGCTCTGCCCCTGTCTCTCTGTGCGGTGGTCTGCTCTGCCCCTGTCTCTCTGTGCGGTGGTCTGCTCTGCCCCTGTCTCTCTGTGTGGTGGTCTACTCTGCCCCTGTCTCTCTGTGTGGGGGTCTGCTCTGCCCTGTCTCTCTGTGCGGTGGTCTGCTCTGCCCCTGTCTCTCTGTGTGGGGGTCTGCTCTGCCCTGTCTCTCTGTGCGGTGGTCTACTCTGCCCCTGTCTCTCTGTGTGGTGGTCTGCTCTGCCCCTGTCTCTCTGTGCGGTGGTCTGCTCTGCCCCTGTCTCTCTGTGCGGTGGTCTGCTCTGCCCCTGTCTCTCTGTGTGGTGGTCTACTCTGCCCCTGTCTCTCTGTGTGGGGGTCTGCTCTGCCCTGTCTCTCTGTGCGGTGGTCTGCTCTGCCCCTGTCTCTCTGTGTGGGGGTCTGCTCTGCCCTGTCTCTCTGTGCGGTGGTCTGCTCTGCCCCTGTCTCTCTGTGCGGTGGTCTGCTCTGCCCTGTCTCTCTGTGCGGTGGTCTGCTCTGCCCCTGTCTCTCTGTGTGGTGGTCTACTCTGCCCCTGTCTCTCTGTGTGGTGGTCTGTCTGCCACTGTCTCTCTGTGCGGTGGTCTACTCTGCCCCTGTCTCTCTGTGCGGTGGTCTACTCTGCCCCTGTCTCTCTGTGTGGTGGTCTGCTCTGCCCCTGTCTCTCTGTGCGGTGGTCTGCTCTCCCCTGTCTCTCTGTGCGGTGGTCTGCTCTGCCCCTGTCTCTCTGTGCGGTGGTCTACTCTGCCCCTGTCTCTCTGTGTGGTGGTCTACTCTGCCCCTGTCTCTCTGTGTGGTGGTCTGCTCTGCCCCTGTCTCTCTGTGCGGTGGTCTGCTCTCCCCTGTCTCTCTGTGCGGTGGTCTGCTCTGCCCCTGTCTCTCTGTGCGGTGGTCTGCTCTGCCCTGTCTCTCTGTGCTGACTCTGTGGCTCTGAACACACATGAATTATCTAATCTCCCTCTATGTTTAATTTACAGCCACTGCTGCTGGTGCCATATGCTCCTTTTGTCTCTGCCTGCACACACACACAGACACACACAGACACACACACACACACACACACACACACACACACACACACACACACACACACACACACACACACACACACTTGCATGCATAAATACGCACACACATACATAAATACACAAACACACACACTCTCTCTCTTTGTTCGCCTGTCTCCTTAGACTTCCCTCCTCTCCCTCTGCCTCCAGTGAAGAAATACAAAACAAAAAGCCGCTCCCTCCTCCACCCTCTTCCCCTCTCCACCACCCTCTTCCCCTCTCCTCCACCCTCTTCCCCTCTCCTCCACCCTCTTCCCCTCTCCACCACCCTCTTCCCCTCTCCACCACCCTCTTCCCCTCTCCACCACCCTCTTCCCCTCTCCACCACCCTCTTCCCCTCTCCACCACGCTCTTCCCCTCTCCTCCACCCTCTTCCCCTCTCCTCCACCCTCTTCCCCTCTCCACCACCCTCTTCCCCTCTCCTCCACCCTCTTCCCCTCTCCACCACCCTCTTCCCCTCTCCTCCACCCTCTTCCCCTCTCCTCCACCCTCTTCCCCTCTCCACCACCCTCTTCCCCTCTCCACCACCCTCTTCCCCTCTCCACCACCCTCTTCCCCTCTCCTCCACCCTCTTCCCCTCTCCACCACCCTCTTCCCCTCTCCACCACCCTCTTCCCCTCTCCTCCACCCTCTTCCCCTCTCCACCACCCTCTTCCCCTCTCCTCCACCCTCTTCCCCTCTCCACCACCCTCTTCCCCTCTCCTCCACCCTCTTCCCCTCTCCACCACCCTCTTCCCCTCTCCTCCACCCTCTTCCCCTCTCCACCACCCTCTTCCCCTCTCCTCCACCCTCTTCCCCTCTCCACCACCCTCTTCCCCTCTCCACCACCCTCTTCCCCTCTCCACCACCCTCTTCCCCTCTCCACCACCCTCTTCCCCTCTCCACCACCCTCTTCCCCTCTCCTCCACCCTCTTCCCCTCTCCACCACCCTCTTCCCCTCTCCTCCACCCTCTTCCCCTCTCCTCCACCCTCTTCCCCTCTCCTCCACGCTCTTCCCCTCTCCTCCACCCTCTTCCCCTCTCCACCACCCTCTTCCCCTCTCCACCACCCTCTTCCCCTCTCCACCACCCTCTTCCCCTCTCCACCACGCTCTTCCCCTCTCCACCACGCTCTTCCCCTCTCCACCACGCTCTTCCCCTCTCCACCACGCTCTTCCCCTCTCCACCACGCTCTTCCCCTCTCCACCACGCTCTTCCCCTCTCCTCCACCCTCTTCCCCTCTCCACCACCCTCTTCCCCTCTCCTCCACCCTCTTCCCCTCTCCACCACGCTCTTCCCCTCTCCTCCACCCTCTTCCCCTCTCCACCACGCTCTTCCCCTCTCCACCACCCTCTTCCCCTCTCCTCCACCCTCTTCCCCTCTCCTCCACCCTCTTCCCCTCTCCTCCACCCTCTTCCCCTCTCCACCACGCTCTTCCCCTCTCCACCACGCTCTTCCCCTCTCCACCACCCTCTTCCCCTCTCCACCACGCTCTTCCCCTCTCCACCACCCTCTTCCCCTCTCCACCACGCTCTTCCCCTCTCCACCACGCTCTTCCCCTCTCCTCCACCCTCCACCCAAACAAGCCTCTGTTGACTGCGACCCAGAGGTGTGTACGGTGTACGGTATACTGTGTGGGTTGTGTGAGTGCGACCAGGGAGGGATTCTATGAGGATACAGAGAAAGCCAGTCTGTCCAGTCTGAGGTGAGAGAGATATCAGCTTTAGCATTCTGTTGTTCTCTTTCTCCCTTCCTCACTCTCTCTCCCGCCTCTTCTCTCTTTCTCCATTTCTCTCTCGCTCATCTCCTCTCTTCCTCCATCCTCCATTCCTGCTGGGCCATAGAGAGCTGAGCTGCAGTTCTTACTGGGAGGTGTTTGATGAGTTTGTGTGTGCGTGTGATGCTGCTCTGAAATGAAGTGGCCTTACAGATCCACCTTCCTGTCGTACTGGTTATGTCTTCTACCTGTTGCTCTAACATGCAGAGACATCTGACCCTCCCTTGGTCTATCGCTTCCACTCTCTGACCCTTCTTCCTACTTTTATCCTTCTCCATCTCTCCCATCTTGTCTCTCCCTCTACTTTTCTCCCTTCCCCTCTCTCTATCTCTCTCTTTCTATCTCCCGTTCCCCTCTCTCTTTCTTTCTCTCCCACACTCTCTCTATACCTATATTGTACTGCCGTCTTATATATCAATATTGTGATCGATAGTGCTCAGCGTTCCTTTCAGAGTTTTGATATGAGAGCAAACACTGAGCTGTAATGATTGGAACGATGGTCAGATCCTCACAGCGAGAGAGGACTCTCTGATGAGTGATGGGTGTGTACGTGAGTGTGTGCGTGTATCTGTCTGCATGCACATGCGTGCGGTTGTGCACACTGTTTCACTCTGAAGGGCAGCTAATGTACTGTCATTGTGAAGTATGAATGCCCTCAGACAAGCAGAGCTGGAGATGAACACTCATGGGCCATTTGACTGAGTACTGTTGTATGAAGAGGCTCTCTATGCCTCCTCATTCATATAATGCCATCAACCTACAGTTCAGGGAGGCTTAGCTAGCCTAGCATACGGGGAAGCTAATGCTAATGACTTAAGCACTGACATCAAC
Organism: Oncorhynchus clarkii lewisi; assembly: GCF_045791955.1. NCBI lineage: Eukaryota > Metazoa > Chordata > Actinopteri > Salmoniformes > Salmonidae > Oncorhynchus > Oncorhynchus clarkii. The sequence continues at coordinate 68,835,230 of NC_092152.1, read as the reverse complement.
TCAGCAGTTTTTATTCTAATGATGCTATGCTATACAATGGTGTATTGGCTGATGCCTATTGGCTGATGCCTAACTATAGACAACGGCTGAAATGCCTAACTATAGACAACGGCTGAAATGCCTAACTATAGACAATGGCTGAAATGCCTAACTATAGACAACGGCTGAAATGCCTAACTATAGACAACGGCTGAAATGCCTAACTATAGACAATGGCTGAAATGCCTAACTATAGACAATGGCTGAAATGCCTAACTATAGACAATGGCTGAAATGCCTAACTATAGACAACGGCTGAAATGCCTAACTATAGACAATGGCTGAAATGCCTAACTATAGACAATGGCTGAAATGCCTAACTATAGACAACGGCTGAAATGCCTAACTATAGACAACGGCTGAAATGCCTAACTATAGACAACGGCTGAAATGCCTAACTATAGACAATGGCTGAAATGCCTAACTATAGACAACGGCTGAAATGCCTAACTATAGACAACGGCTGAAATGCCTAACTATAGACAACGGCTGAAATGCCTAACTATAGACAATGGCTGAAATGCCTAACTATAGACAACGGCTGAAATGCCTAACTATAGACAATGGCTGAAATGCCTAACTATAGACAACGGCTGAAATGCCTAACTATAGACAATGGCTGAAATGCCTAACTATAAACAACGGCTGAAATGCCTAACTATAGACAACGGCTGAAATGCCTAACTATAGACAACGGCTGAAATGCCTAACTATAGACAATGGCTGAAATGCCTAACTATAGACAACGGCTGAAATGCCTAACTATATACAACGGCTGAAATGCCTAACTATATACAACGGCTGAAATGCCTAACTATAGACAATGGCTGAAATGCCTAACTATATACAACGGCTGAAATGCCTAACTATAGACAATGGCTGAAATGCCTAACTATAGACAATGGCTGAAATGCCTAACTATATACAACGGCTGAAATGCCTAACTATAAACAACGGCTGAAATGCCTAACTATAGACAATGGCTGAAATGCCTAACTATAGACAACGGCTGAAATGCCTAACTATAGACAATGGCTGAAATGCCTAACTATATACAACGGCTGAAATGCCTAACTATAGACAATGGCTGAAATGCCTAACTATAGACAATGGCTGAAATGCCTAACTATAGACAATGGCTGAAATCGGGGGGAAACTGTGCCCTATAAACCGCGGACCCAGCTTCCGGCAGGGCAGGTGGAGTGGCGGGTTTCGGGTCGAGAGCCAGACCCGGTCCCCCGGTGCATACACCGGGGCCTCACTGCGTACCCCAGTATGCACTGGAAGGGAGATAGGTTAGTGGAGGAGTGGCGAATTGAGTTCTGTGCCATCTCATCCCACTCCCCCGGCCGGTCCTGGCAATAGGACCGCAGAAACCTGCCCACATCCTGGTTCACTCTCTCCACCTGCCCATTACTCTCGTGGTGAAACCCTGAAGTAAGGCTGATCGAGACACCAGGACGTGTAATTCATCAGACCCTAGACGTGAACCAGGGACCCCGATCAGACACTATATCCTCAGGCACCCCGTATTGCCCGGAAGACGTGTGTAAACAAGGCCTCCACAGCCTGTAGGGCCGTAGGGAGACCGGGCAGAGGAAGGAGACGACAGAACTTAGAGAAACGATCCACAACGACCAGGATTGTGGTGTTACCCAGCGGGACACTAGACTGGAGCGGGCTCTGCACGTAACGCTTGCTCAATGTCCGTGTCCAGCTCCCACACTACCGGCACCACCAGGCAGGAGGCGGGGAGTTTGGGAGTGGGATCCATGGGCCGTTCCTCTGTGTGTCATACAGCCGGGACAATGCGTCTGCTTTCACGTTCTGGGAGCCTGGTCTGTAAGAAAGGGTAAACACAAAACGGGTGAAAAACATGGCCTATCTTGCCTGGCGAGGGTTCTCCTCGCTGCCCGGATGTACTCCAGATTGCAATGGTCAGTCCAGATGAGAAAAGGGTGTCTAGCCTCCCTTCAGCAGTGAGGTAATGGGAGCCGCTACCTGACCAAAACCCCAGATAAACCTCCGGTAGTAGTTGGCAAACCCTAAGAACCGCTGCACCTCCTTTACCGTGGTTGGAGTCGGCCAATTACACACGGCTGCAATGCGGTCACTCTCCATCTCCACCCCTGAGGTGGAAAGGCAATACCCTAGGAAGGAGACAAACTGCTGGAAGAACAGGCATTTCTCAGCCTTGACGTACATGTCATGCTCCAACAGGCGACCAAGCAACCTGCGCAGCAGGGACACACGCTCAGCGCGTGTAGCGGAGTATATCAAAATGTCATCAATATACACCACTACACCCTGCCCGTGCAGGTCCCTGAAAATCTCGTCTACAAAGGCTTGGAAGACTGATGGCACATTCATCAACCCGTACGGCATGACAAGGTACTCATAGTGCCCTGAGGTGGTACTGAAAGACGTCTTCCACTCGTCTCCCTCCCGGATACACACCAGGTTGTAAGCGCTCCTGAGATCTAGTTTGGTGAAGAAGCGCATTAACTCAATCGCTGTGGCAATTTTTTTTTTATTGTACCTTTATTTTACTAGGCAAGTCAATTAAGAACAAATTCTTATTTTCAATGACGGCCTAGGAACAGTGGGTTAACAGGGGCAGAACGACAGATTTGTACCTTGTCAGCTCGGGGATTCGAACTTGCAACCTTTCGGTTACTAGTCCAACGCTCTAACCACTAGGCTACCCTGCCGCTATGAGCGGTAGCGAGTAACTATACCTCACAGTGATCTGATTCAGACCCCGATAGTCAATACACGGGCGCAGACCTCCCTCCTTCTTCTTCACAAAAAAGAAAGTTGAGGAGGTGGGTCAAGTGGAGGACTGAATATACCCCTGACGCAGGGATTCAGAGACATATGTTTCCATAGCCTCCGTCTCTGCCTGTGACTCCTGGGAAGTGCAGCGCCTACCAGGAGATTTATCGCACAATCGCCCCGTCAATGGGGTGGTAATTGAGTAGCCTTCTTTTTGGAGAAGGCGAGAGCCAAATCAGCATATTCAGGGGGAATGCGCACGGTGGAGACTGGTCTGGACTCTCCACTGTAGTAGCACCAACGGAAACCCCTAAACACCTACCTGAGCACTCTCGCGACCACCCTGTGAGAGCCCTCTGTGGCCAAGAACCAGTGGGGTTATGACAAGCTAACCAGGGTAGACCTGGTAGACCAGGGTAGACCT
>NC_092152.1:68771992-68826992 GCF_045791955.1 Oncorhynchus clarkii lewisi | reverse complement strand
GTTTGGGAACTGGGGGTGGGTTGTTGATTAGCCGTAGCCTGATGTTCATCCACATGCCCACATACTGCCAGACAGACAGACAGGCTTGGAGCTGGCAGGTACAGAGGCCCATGGAGACAGAGTTATGCCCAGCCCAGGGCCCTCAGATTCAGCTGGGGGTTTGGACTGTTGCCCCCTCTTACCACGGAACACATCCAGACATGCGGATCACAGGTCCTCACAGTGTGTGTGGTGCGTATAGAGAATGGAACACTCAAAGTAGTTTGTGTATGTGTTTAATCAACAACCTCAGCGTAACCTCTGAGACCTACTGATTTCCCAGTAGAGAAGATGGAGTTTGTGATTAGATAACCTTCTCCATCCTCCATCCTCCATCCCTCTCTCTCTCCCTTTCCTCCTTTGATAATCCTGTGTGCTCCTCTGTGATTAAAAGGGAGCTGTGTGTGTGTGTGTGTGTGTGTGTGTGTGTGTAATATAACCTCACTAACTAATTGACCCTGCGGTGGCTGTATACTCCAGTATTGCTGGTGTGGCTGTGTTAGAACATGCAGTACACACACACCTGCACCATCTCCAAGTCTGGTCCTGAATCAGATCTCAGTGCACGCAAATACCATCGTCTTCACACACACACACACACACACACACACACACACACACACACACATATCATCTGCTGCTGGTTAGCTATTAGTATGCTGTGAGGCTGCTGTCTCATGGGACCTGTCTCTCTAGGTTCAGAGAGAGAGAGAGAGGGGGGGGGGGGAGTGGGGTGTTAGAGAGAGTGGGAGAAGGGAGGAGTGGGGTGTTAGAGAGAGTGGGAGAAGGGAGGAGTGGGGTGTTAGAGAGAGTGGGAGAAGGGAGGAGTGGGGTGAACGAGGAGGTGGTTAGACACCTACCTGTCTGCAGCTCACCCTGGTTTAGTAGTCAAAGGAGGATTTGGCAAGTGTGTGTGTGTGTGTGTGTGTGTGAGGGGGTTGTTAAAGGGTGATCACTGATGGCACAGACAGTACATCAGAGCTGATAAATGCAACACACACACACTCATAAATCCATCATGGCCGCTGTGGCCTATTCTGCCTGCTGCTCCATGGCTGCCGTGTTGCTAGGATACACACACTCAGCTCAGGGAGAAGGATGTGTTGGCCCCTAGTCACACACACAGTCACATACACACGCATGCAAACACACACACACCCTGTTTGCGCCCAGACGTGCTAGGGGGGACAGCTGCCGAGGTGCCGCTAAACACACACAAACACACACACATTGTCAAACAAAACAAACACTTATACACAAACACAACAACACACACACCTAGACACAAACACACAATGTATAGAAGCACATTTCCAAACACTGCTCAGACAGACTACAGAATCTACGCAACACACACACATACATACACATACAGTACACACAGACACACACACAGTTCCTCACCTTGAGGGCATCACAGACCATCTGGTTTCCGTTGAAATGAGTGGAGGGGGTTCGGGGTGGACTAAGTGAAGTGGCTGTGTTTCAAAGGATAGCCAGGGGGCAACAAGAACTCATCCTTAACTAAACTGAAACACACTAGTGTGACTGCTTAGTGTCTACCAATTAGAACTGAAACACACTAGTTTGACTACTTAGTGTCTACCAATTAGAACTGAAACACACTAGTTTGACTACTTAGTGTCTACCAATTAGAACTGAAACACACTAGTTTGACTGCTTAGTGTCTACCAATTAGAACTGAAACACACTAGTTTGACTGCTTAGTGTCTACCAATTAGAACTGAAACACACTAGTTTGACTACTTAGTGTCTACCAATTAGAACTGAAACACACTAGTTTGACTACTTAGTGTCTACCAATTAGAACTGAAACACACTAGTTTGACTGCTTAGTGTCTACCAATTAGAACTGAAACACACTAGTTTGACTACTTAGTGTCTACCAATTAGAACTGAAACACACTAGTTTGACTGGTTAGTGTCTACCAATTAGAACTGAAACACACTAGTTTGACTACTTAGTGTCTACCAATTAGAACTGAAACACACTAGTTTGACTGCTTAGTGTCTACCAATTAGAACTGAAACACACTAGTTTGACTACTTAGTGTCTACCAATTAGAACTACCTACCAATTAGAACTGAAACACACTAGTTTGACTACTTAGTGTCTACCAATTAGAACTGAAACACACTAGTTTGACTACTTAGTGTCTACCAATTAGAACTGAAACACACTAGTTTGACTACTTAGTGTCTACCAATTAGAACTGAAACACACTAGTTTGACTACTTAGTGTCTACCAATTAGAACTGAAACACACTAGTTTGACTGCTTAGTGTCTACCAATTAGAACTGAAACACACTAGTTTGACTACTTAGTGTCTACCAATTAGAACTGAAACACACTAGTTTGACTACTTAGTGTCTACCAATTAGAACTGAAACACACTAGTTTGACTACTTAGTGTCTACCAATTAGAACTGAAACACACTAGTTTGACTACTTAGTGTCTACCAATTAGAACTGAAACACACTAGTTTGACTACTTAGTGTCTACCAATTAGAACTGAAACACACTAGTTTGACTACTTAGTGTCTACCAATTAGAACTGAAACACACTAGTTTGACTACTTAGTGTCTACCAATTAGAACTGAAACACACTAGTTTGACTACTTAGTGTCTACCAATTAGAACTGAAACACACTAGTTTGACTACTTAGTGTCTACCAATTAGAACTGAAACACACTAGTTTGACTACTTAGTGTCTACCAATTAGAACTGAAACACACTAGTTTGACTACTTAGTGTCTACCAATTAGAACTGAAACACACTAGTTTGACTACTTAGTGTCTACCAATTAGAACTGAAACACACTAGTTTGACTACTTAGTGTCTACCAATTAGAACTGAAACACACTAGTTTGACTACTTAGTGTCTACCAATTAGAACTGAAACACACTAGTTTGACTACTTAGTGTCTACCAATTAGAACTGAAACACACTAGTTTGACTACTTAGTGTCTACCAATTAGAACTGAAACACACTAGTTTGACTGCTTAGTGTCTACCAATTAGAACTGAAACACACTAGTTTGACTGCTTAGTGTCTACCAATTAGAACTGAAACACACTAGTTTGACTACTTAGTGTCTACCAATTAGAACTGAAACACACTAGTTTGACTACTTAGTGTCTACCAATTAGAACTGAAACACACTAGTTTGACTACTTAGTGTCTACCAATTAGAACTGAAACACACTAGTTTGACTACTTAGTGTCTACCAATTAGAACTGAAACACACTAGTTTGACTACTTAGTGTCTACCAATTAGAACTGAAACACACTAGTTTGACTACTTAGTGTCTACCAATTAGAACTGAAACACACTAGTTTGACTACTTAGTGTCTACCAATTAGAACTGAAACACACTAGTTTGACTACTTAGTGTCTACCAATTAGAACTGAAACACACTAGTTTGACTACTTAGTGTCTACCAATTAGAACTGAAACACACTAGTTTGACTACTTAGTGTCTACCAATTAGAACTGAAACACACTAGTTTGACTACTTAGTGTCTACCAATTAGAACTGAAACACACTAGTTTGACTACTTAGTGTCTACCAATTAGAACTGAAACACACTAGTTTGACTACTTAGTGTCTACCAATTAGAACTGAAACACACTAGTTTGACTGTGTCTTAGTGTCTACCAATTAGAACTGAAACACACTAGTTTGACTGCTTAGTGTCTACCAATTAGAACTGAAACACACTAGTTTGACTGCTTAGTGTCTACCAATTAGAACTGAAACACACTAGTTTGACTACTTAGTGTCTACCAATTAGAACTGAAACACACTAGTTTGACTGCTTAGTGTCTACCAATTAGAACTGAAACACACTAGTTTGACTACTTAGTGTCTACCAATTAGAACTGAAACACACTAGTTTGACTACTTAGTGTCTACCAATTAGAACTGAAACACACTAGTTTGACTACTTAGTGTCTACCAATTAGAACTGAAACACACTAGTTTGACTACTTAGTGTCTACCAATTAGAACTGAAACACACTAGTTTGACTACTTAGTGTCTACCAATTAGAACTGAAACACACTAGTTTGACTACTTAGTGTCTACCAATTAGAACTGAAACACACTAGTTTGACTACTTAGTGTCTACCAATTAGAACTGAAACACACTAGTTTGACTGCTTAGTGTCTACCAATTAGAACTGAAACACACTAGTTTGACTACTTAGTGTCTACCAATTAGAACTGAAACACACTAGTTTGACTACTTAGTGTCTACCAATTAGAACTGAAACACACTAGTTTGACTACTTAGTGTCTACCAATTAGAACTGAAACACACTAGTTTGACTACTTAGTGTCTACCAATTAGAACTGAAACACACTAGTTTGACTGCTTAGTGTCTACCAATTAGAACTGAAACACACTAGTTTGACTACTTAGTGTCTACCAATTAGAACTGAAACACACTAGTTTGACTACTTAGTGTCTACCAATTAGAACTGAAACACACTAGTTTGACTACTTAGTGTCTACCAATTAGAACTGAAACACACTAGTTTGACTACTTAGTGTCTACCAATTAGAACTGAAACACACTAGTTTGACTACTTAGTGTCTACCAATTAGAACTGAAACACACTAGTTTGACTACTTAGTGTCTACCAATTAGAACTGAAACACACTAGTTTGACTACTTAGTGTCTACCAATTAGAACTGAAACACACTAGTTTGACTACTTAGTGTCTACCAATTAGAACTGAAACACACTAGTTTGACTACTTAGTGTCTACCAATTAGAACTGAAACACACTAGTTTGACTACTTAGTGTCTACCAATTAGAACTGAAACACACTAGTTTGACTACTTAGTGTCTACCAATTAGAACTGAAACACACTAGTTTGACTACTTAGTGTCTACCAATTAGAACTGAAACACACTAGTTTGACTACTTAGTGTCTACCAATTAGAACTGAAACACACTAGTTTGACTACTTAGTGTCTACCAATTAGAACTGAAACACACTAGTTTGACTACTTAGTGTCTACCAATTAGAACTGAAACACACTAGTTTGACTACTTAGTGTCTACCAATTAGAACTGAAACACACTAGTTTGACTACTTAGTGTCTACCAATTAGAACTGAAACACACTAGTTTGACTACTTAGTGTCTACCAATTAGAACTGAAACACACTAGTTTGACTACTTAGTGTCTACCAATTAGAACTGAAACACACTAGTTTGACTACTTAGTGTCTACCAATTAGAACTGAAACACACTAGTTTGACTACTTAGTGTCTACCAATTAGAACTGAAACACACTAGTTTGACTGACTGCTTAGTGTCTACCAATTAGAACTGAAACACACTAGTTTGACTACTTAGTGTCTACCAATTAGAACTGAAACACACTAGTTTGACTACTTAGTGTCTACCAATTAGAACTGAAACACACTAGTTTGACTACTTAGTGTCTACCAATTAGAACTGAAACACACTAGTTTGACTACTTAGTGTCTACCAATTAGAACTGAAACACACTAGTTTGACTACTTAGTGTCTACCAATTAGAACTGAAACACACTAGTTTGACTACTTAGTGTCTACCAATTAGAACTGAAACACACTAGTTTGACTACTTAGTGTCTACCAATTAGAACTGAAACACACTAGTTTGACTACTTAGTGTCTACCAATTAGAACTGAAACACACTAGTTTGACTACTTAGTGTCTACCAATTAGAACTGAAACACACTAGTTTGACTACTTAGTGTCTACCAATTAGAACTGAAACACACTAGTTTGACTACTTAGTGTCTACCAATTAGAACTGAAACACACTAGTTTGACTACTTAGTGTCTACCAATTAGAACTGAAACACACTAGTTTGACTACTTAGTGTCTACCAATTAGAACTGAAACACACTAGTTTGACTGGTTAGTGTCTACCAATTAGAACTGAAACACACTAGTTTGACTACTTAGTGTCTACCAATTAGAACTGAAACACACTAGTTTGACTACTTAGTGTCTACCAATTAGAACTGAAACACACTAGTTTGACTACTTAGTGTCTACCAATTAGAACTGAAACACACTAGTTTGACTACTTAGTGTCTACCAATTAGAACTGAAACACACTAGTTTGACTGCTTAGTGTCTACCAATTAGAACTGAAACACACTAGTTTGACTACTTAGTGTCTACCAATTAGAACTGAAACACACTAGTTTGACTACTTAGTGTCTACCAATTAGAACTGAAACACACTAGTTTGACTGGTTAGTGTCTACCAATTAGAACTGAAACACACTAGTTTGACTACTTAGTGTCTACCAATTAGAACTGAAACACACTAGTTTGACTACTTAGTGTCTACCAATTAGAACTGAAACACACTAGTTTGACTACTTAGTGTCTACCAATTAGAACTGAAACACACTAGTTTGACTACTTAGTGTCTACCAATTAGAACTGAAACACACTAGTTTGACTGCTTAGTGTCTACCAATTAGAACTGAAACACACTAGTTTGACTACTTAGTGTCTACCAATTAGAACTGAAACACACTAGTTTGACTGCTTAGTGTCTACCAATTAGAACTGAAACACACTAGTTTGACTACTTAGTGTCTACCAATTAGAACTGAAACACACTAGTTTGACTACTTAGTGTCTACCAATTAGAACTGAAACACACTAGTTTGACTACTTAGTGTCTACCAATTAGAACTGAAACACACTAGTTTGACTACTTAGTGTCTACCAATTAGAACTGAAACACACTAGTTTGACTACTTAGTGTCTACCAATTAGAACTGAAACACACTAGTTTGACTACTTAGTGTCTACCAATTAGAACTGAAACACACTAGTTTGACTACTTAGTGTCTACCAATTAGAACTGAAACACACTAGTTTGACTGGTTAGTGTCTACCAATTAGAACTGAAACACACTAGTTTGACTACTTAGTGTCTACCAATTAGAACTGAAACACACTAGTTTGACTACTTAGTGTCTACCAATTAGAACTGAAACACACTAGTTTGACTGCTTAGTGTCTACCAATTAGAACTGAAACACACTAGTTTGACTACTTAGTGTCTACCAATTAGAACTGAAACACACTAGTTTGACTACTTAGTGTCTACCAATTAGAACTGAAACACACTAGTTTGACTACTTAGTGTCTACCAATTAGAACTGAAACACACTAGTTTGACTGCTTAGTGTCTACCAATTAGAACTGAAACACACTAGTTTGACTACTTAGTGTCTACCAATTAGAACTGAAACACACTAGTTTGACTGCTTAGTGTCTACCAATTAGAACTGAAACACACTAGTTTGACTACTTAGTGTCTACCAATTAGAACTGAAGCACACTAGTTTGACTACTTAGTGTCTACCAATTAGAACTGAAACACACTAGTTTGACTACTTAGTGTCTACCAATTAGAACTGAAACACACTAGTTTGACTACTTAGTGTCTACCAATTAGAACTGAAACACACTAGTTTGACTGGTTAGTGTCTACCAATTAGAACTGAAACACACTAGTTTGACTACTTAGTGTCTACCAATTAGAACTGAAACACACTAGTTTGACTACTTAGTGTCTACCAATTAGAACTGAAACACACTAGTTTGACTACTTAGTGTCTACCAATTAGAACTGAAACACACTAGTTTGACTACTTAGTGTCTACCAATTAGAACTGAAACACACTAGTTTGACTACTTAGTGTCTACCAATTAGAACTGAAACACACTAGTTTGACTGCTTAGTGTCTACCAATTAGAACTGAAACACACTAGTTTGACTACTTAGTGTCTACCAATTAGAACTGAAACACACTAGTTTGACTGCTTAGTGTCTACCAATTAGAACTGAAACACACTAGTTTGACTGCTGTGTGTCTACCAATTAGAACTGAAACACACTAGTTTGACTACTTAGTGTCTACCAATTAGAACTGAAACACACTAGTTTGACTGCTTAGTGTCTACCAATTAGAACTGAAACACACTAGTTTGACTGCTTAGTGTCTACCAATTAGAACTGAAACACACTAGTTTGACTGCTTAGTGTCTACCAATTAGAACTGAAACACACTAGTTTGACTACTTAGTGTCTACCAATTAGAACTGAAACACACTAGTTTGACTACTTAGTGTCTACCAATTAGAACTGAAACACACTAGTTTGACTGCTTAGTGTCTACCAATTAGAACTGAAACACACTAGTTTGACTACTTAGTGTCTACCAATTAGAACTGAAACACACTAGTTTGACTACTTAGTGTCTACCAATTAGAACTGAAACACACTAGTTTGACTACTTAGTGTCTACCAATTAGAACTGAAACACACTAGTTTGACTACTTAGTGTCTACCAATTAGAACTGAAACACACTAGTTTGACTGCTTAGTGTCTACCAATTAGAACTGAAACACACTAGTGTGACTGCTTAGTGTCTACCAATTAGAACTGAAACACACTAGTTTGACTACTTAGTGTCTACCAATTAGAACTGAAACACACTAGTTTGACTACTTAGTGTCTACCAATTAGAACTGAAACACACTAGTTTGACTACTTAGTGTCTACCAATTAGAACTGAAACACACTAGTTTGACTACTTAGTGTCTACCAATTAGAACTGAAACACACTAGTTTGACTACTTAGTGTCTACCAATTAGAACTGAAACACACTAGTGTGACTGCTTAGTGTCTACCAATTAGAACTGAAACACACTAGTTTGACTACTTAGTGTCTACCAATTAGAACTGAAACACACTAGTTTGACTGCTTAGTGTCTACCAATTAGAACTGAAACACACTAGTTTGACTACTTAGTAGTCGACTACAACTCCACAACATTTTAGGGGAGTGTGGAGCAGTACATGGAGGACTCACTCTCTTTCAGACACTGGTTGCCCTTAGATATGATGTTGCACCTAAACAATGATCTAAGGTCAGTTTAAGGTTTTCACATCCAACCATAAGGGTAGGGTGAGGCAAGCGTAAGCTGATCATAGATCGGTGTTTAGTGACAGACACCATCCTGTTCAAGTCCTTATCATCATCTTAATAACTTTTGTATTCTCACCCAGATGATGACTGTCATTCAGTCTTCAGCTAGATCACTATCAATATTTGTGCCCACATGAATAGCATGTTACGGTGCCAGTGGTGGTTATGCCAGGTTTACTGTGCTGGTGATTTACTATAGCCCACAGCCAATAGAGGCTCTGCACACACGTAGGCATTTTGTTGTCAGGCAGGACAGTGTCTTTGAAGCATTGGCACAAACACACACTGTTTTCTGGCTAAGGCTCAGATTAGGTAATGAAAAGACAGCAACAGTGACTGTGTGTGAAGGTGTGTGGGCGGTGGTTGTTGTTGTCTGTCATTACACACCGCCCACTGACTGACTCTACAGAGACTGTGGTTTAGGGAAGCTGCCTACCTGCCTGCTGGATACACACCTACTGATCTATCTCTTTAGTCTGCTTCCAACCCTCCTCTTTGATCTCTCTCTCTCTCTCTCTCTTTACATTCATAATGTCTCTCTCTCTCTTTATATCCATAATGTCTCTCTCTCTCTTTACATCTATAATGTCTCTCTCTCTCTCTCTCTCTTTACATCCATAATGTCTCTCTCTTTACATCCATAATGTATCTTTCTTTCTCTCTCTCTCTCTCTCTCTCTCTCTCTCTCTCTCTCTCTCTCTCTCTCTCTCTCTCTCTCTCTCTCTCTTTACATCCATAATGTCTCTCTCTCGCTCTCTCTCTTTACATCCATAATGTCTCTCTCTCTCTCTCAATTCAATTCAATTCAATTCAAGGGCTTTATTGGCATGGGAAACATGTGTTAACATTGCCAAAGCAAGTGAGGTAGACAACATACAAAGTGAATATATAAAGTGAAAAACAACAAAAATGAACAGTAAACATTACACACACAGAGGTTTCAAAACAGTAAAGACATTACAAATGTCATATATATATATATACAGTGTTTTAACAATGTACAAATGGTTAAAGGACACAAGATAAAATAAATAAGCATAAATATGGGTTGTATTTACAATGGTGTGTGTTCTTCACTGGCTGCCCTTTTCTCGTGGCAACAGGTCACAAATCTTGCTCCTGTGATGGCACACTCTGGAATTTCACCCAGTAGATATGGGAGTTTTTCAAAATTGGATTTGTTTTCGAATTCTTTGTGGATCTGTGTAATCTGAGGGAAATATGTCTCTCTAATATGGTCATACATTGGGCAGGAGGTTAGGAAGTGCAGCTCAGTTTCCACCTCATTTTGTGGGCAGTGAGCACATAGCCTGTCTTCTCTTGAGAGCCATGTCTGCCTACGGCGGCCTTTCTCAATAGCAAGGCTATGCTCACTGAGTCTGTACATAGTCAAAGCTTTCCTTAATTTTGGGTCAGTCACAGTGGTCAGGTATTCTGCCGCTGTGTACTCTCTGTTTAGGGCCAAATAGCATTCTAGTTTGCTCTGTTTTTTTGTTAGTTCTTTCCAATGTGTCAAGTAATTATCTTTTTGTTTTCTCATGATTTGGTTGGGTCTAATTGTGCTGTTGTCCTGGGGCTCTGTAGGGTGTGTTTGTGTTTGTGAACAGAGCCCCAGGACCAGCTTGCTTAGGGGACTCTTCTCCAGGTTCATCTCTCTGTAGGTGATGGCTTTGTTATGGAAGGTTTGTGAATCGCTTCCTTTTAGGTGGTTGTAGAATTTAACGGCTCTTTTCTGGATTTTGATAATTAGTGGGTATCGGCCTAATTCTGCTCTGCATGCATTATTTGGTGTTCTACGTTGTACACAGAGGATATTTTTGCAGAATTCTGCGTGCAGAGTCTCAATTTGGTGTTTGTCCCATTTTGTGAAGTCTTGGTTGGTGAGCGGACCCCAGACCTCACAACCATAAAGGGCAATGGGCTCTATGACTGATTCAAGTATTTTTAGCCAAATCCTAATTGGTATGTTGAAATTTATGTTTCTTTTGATGGCATAGAATGCCCTTCTTGCCTTGTCTCTGAGATCGTTCACAGCTTTGTGGAAGTTACCTGTGGCGCTGATGTTTAGGCCAAGGTATGTATAGTTTTTTGTGTGCTCTAGGGCAACAGTGTCTAGATGGAATTTGTATTTGTGGTCCTGGTGACTGGACCTTTTTTGGAACACCATTATTTTGGTCTTACTGAGATTTACTGTCAGGGCCCAGGTCTGACAGAATCTGTGCATAAGATCTAGGTGCTGCTGTAGGCCCTCCTTGGTTGGTGACAGAAGCACCAGATCATCGGCAAACAGCAGACATTTGACTTCGGATTCTAGCAGGGGGAGGCCGGGTGCTGCAGACTTTTCTAGTGCCCGCGCAAATTCGTTGATATATATGTTGAAGAGGGTTGGGCTTAAGCTGCATCCCTGTCTAACCCCACGACCCTGTGTGAAGAAATGTGTGTGTTTTTTGCCAATTTTAACCGCACACTTGTTGTTTGTGTACATGGATTTTATAATGTCGTATGTTTTACCCCCAACACCACTTTCCATCAGTTTGTATAGCAGACCCTCATGCCAGATTGAGTCGAAGGCTTTTTTGAAATCAACAAAGCATGAGAAGACTTTGCCTTTGTTTTGGTTTGTTTGGTTGTCAATTAGGGTGTGCAGGGTGAATACATGGTCTGTTGTACGGTAATTTGGTAAAAAGCCAATTTGACATTTGCTCAGTACATTGTTTTCATTGAGGAAATGTACGAGTCTGCTGTTAATAATAATGCAGAGGATTTTCCCAAGGTTACTGTTGACACATATTCCACGGTAGTTATTGGGGTCAAATTTGTCTCCACTTTTGTGGATTGGGGTGATCAGTCCTTGGTTCCAAATATTGGGGAAGATGCCAGAGCTAAGTATGATGTTAAAGAGTTTTAGTATAGCCAATTGGAATTTGTTGTCTGTATATTTGATCATTTCATTGAGGATACCATCAACACCACAGGCCTTTTTGGGTTGGAGGGTTTTTATTTTGTCCTGTAACTCATTCAATGTAATTGGAGAATCCAGTGGGTTCTGGTAGTCTTTAATAGTTGATTCTAAGATCTGTATTTGAGCATGTATATGTTTTTGCTCTTTATTCTTTGTTATAGAGCCAAAAAGATTGGAGAAGTTGTTTACCCATACATCTCCATTTTGGATAGATAATTCTTTGTGTTGTTGTTTGTTTAGTGTTTTCCAATTTTCCCAGAAGTGGTTAGAGTCTATGGATTCTTCAATTGCATTGAGCTGATTTCTGACATGCTGTTCCTTCTTTTTCCGTAGTGTATTTCTGTATTGTTTTAGTGATTCACCATAGTGAAGGCGTAGACTCAGGTTTTCCGGGTCTCTATGTTTTTGGTTGGACAAGTTTCTCAATTTCTTTCTTAGATTTTTGCATTCTTCATCAAACCATTTGTCATTATTGTTAATTTTCTTCGGTTTTCTATTTGAGATTTTTAGATTTGATAGGGAAGCTGTGAGGTCAAATATACTGTTAAGATTTTCTACTGCCAAGTTTACACCTTCACTATTAAAGTGGAACGTTTTACCCAGGAAATTGTCTAAAAGGGATTGAATTTGTTGTTGACTAATTGTTTTTTGGTAGGTTTCCAAACTGCATTCCTTCCATCTATAGCATTTCTTAATGTTACTCAGTTCCTTTGGCTTTGATGCCTCATGATTGAGTATTGCTCTGTTTAAGTAGACTGTGATTTTGCTGTGGTCTGATAGGGTCTCCCTCTCTCTCTCTCTCTCTCTCTCTCTCTCTCTCTCTCTCTCTCTCTCTCTCTCTCTCTCTCTCTCTCAATTCAATTCAATTCAATTCAATTCAATTCAATCTCCTCCCTAAACACACACACACGTAAACAGGCATGCTATCTATCTCAGATCACCATGCCTGCTTGTTTATCTATTGCCTGGTAACAGAGACAGCCTATCAACATCTACCACACCCCTCTGCACATGCTCACTGAGGACCAAATTAGGATCTGTGGTGGAACTGTTGGTAAACATACACACACACACACACACACACACACACAAGCCACAAATCCTGGCCTGTCATTGCTCCCTATTGTTTAGCTGGTTGTTTTCTCTTGGTGTGACTGGCAGCAGATGGCTACCACTGAGTTGTCAGAGCTGAGCTGACCGGCCTGGGGCGCACATGCGCACGCACACACACACACACACACATGCGCACGCGCGTGCACGCACACACACACATACATACCCACACATACACACACACACATGTACACACATGTACACACACTCACACACACACACAACCACACAGAGCTTCTTATCACACTGAACATACTGTATGCACAACGAATCGGAATGGCTTCCACACATTTCCACAAGGAAATGAGAGGCCAGGCTATTCCTCACTTATACTAAAGCGCACACACACACACACACACACACACACACACACACACTCACCATTGAATCATGTCTAAACTGTCCCCTGTTCATATATTGTTTCTCTACAGGTTCCCCTCATGACCCCTCTCCCTGTATGACTGTGGAATCTCATCACGAGGCCACCTGACTATTACCATGTATAAAGGGACATTGTGTGTGTGTGTGTGTGTGTGTGTGAGAGGGAGCAGGTGTCATACCTAATGGAGTGTGTTACTGCAGCTTGAAAGCAGCTGCTGTTCTCTGGGGTCATGAGGAGTCAGCCAGGGATTAAAGGTCAGAGTCAGAGGGTGTTGTAGTCTGTAACTCCATGGACACATTTCTCTGCTACTAATGATGTCATGATGAATGGGAATCAATGGGACGTAGGGACTGATGGTTGATTGGTACTTTAGTTCTGGCCTCTTGTAGCTTATAGCTGCAGAAAGAGGGGGATAATGGGAATAGAGGGAGGATAGAATGGAGAAGAGGAGAGAGATAATAGAACTAGGAGGATACTGCATCCTCTGCCTCCCCTCCCGTTAGCCAGTTCCTCTCCCTCGACCCACTCCCTCGACCCTCTCTCCCTCCCTCTCTCTCTCCCTCTCCCTCCCTCCCTCTCTCTCCCTTCCTCTCTCCCTCCCCCGCTCCCTCCCTCCCTTCCCTCTCCCCCTCTCTCTCTCTTACTCTCTCTCCCTCTTTGCATGCTGGGAGTGTTTGGTGCATGCTGGGAATTGTGTGAGCGAGTGTTGTGTAGAGTTAGATATCTTGGTTTTTCTTTTACATTTCCTTTTCTTGGTGCTATCTGTTTTTTCTTCCTCTGCATTTTTAAGGTTATCATCATTTTTATTTAGTTGTTGTGGTAGAATTAAGTATATTCTTTTTCGTGTTGAAATTACCCTGGTTTTGGCAGGGATGGCGACCCACATGGGGACACTGTCCCTGTCACTTCGGCACGGCTTAAGGTGTGTTACTGAAGCTACTGTCACTGTCGAGGAGTTTTTGGTTGCCGTAGGAGAGAAGGTAGGCTATGAGAATGTTGCTTATGCATCACGGATGAATAAAGCGGTGGTGGTTTTTCTTAAAGAAGAGTGTCTTGTTGATCGTATGGTTGAGCATGGCGTACTTCTTAAAGAAGAGCGTCTTGTTGATCGTATGGTTGAGCATGGTGTACTTCTTAAAGAAGAGTGTCTTGTTGATCGTATGGTTGAGCATGGTGTATTTCTTAAAGAAGAGCACCTTGTAGATCGTATGGTTGAGCATGGTGTACTTCTTAAAGAAGAGTGTCTTGTAGATTGTATGGTTGAGCATGGTGTACTTCTTAAAGAAGAGTGTCTTGTAGATCGTATGGTTGAGCATGGTGTACTTCTTAAAGAAGAGCGTCTTGTTGATCGTATGGTTGAGCATGGTGTACTTCTTAAAGAAGAGCACCTTGTAGATCATATGGTTGAGCATGGTGTACTTCTTAAAGAAGAGCACCTTGTAGATTGTATGGTTGAGCATGGTGTACTTCTTAAAGAAGAGTGTCTTGTAGATTGTATGGTTGAGCATGGTGTACTTCTTAAAGAAGAGTGTCTTGTAGATTGTATGGTTGAGCATGGTGTACTTCTTAAAGAAGAGTGTCTTGTAGATTGTATGGTTGAGCATGGTGTACTTCTTAAAGAAGAGCACCTTGTAGATCGTATGGTTGAGCATGGTGTACTTCTTAAAGAAGAGCACCTTGTAGATTGTATGGTTGAGCATGGTGTACTTCTTAAAGAAGAGCACCTTGTAGATCGTATGGTTGAGCATGGTGTACTTCTTAAAGAAGAGCACCTTGTAGATCGTATGGTTGAGCATGGTGTACTTCTTAAAGAAGAGCACCTTGTAGATTGTATGGTTGAGCATGGTGTACTTCTTAAAGAAGAGTGTCTTGTAGATCGTATGGTTGAGCATGGTGTACTTCTTAAAGAAGAGCACCTTGTAGATCGTATGGTTGAGCATGGTGTACTTCTTAAAGAAGAGCACCTTGTAGATTGTATGGTTGAGCATGGCGCACTTCTTAAAGGAATGTTTATTCAAGTTACTCCACTTTTTTCTCTGTCAACAAGGGTAGCGATTTTGAATGTACCGTTGTTTATTCCCAATGAGCTATTGGAGCGCTAGAGCGCGAGTTATTGCGCTTTGGGAAGTTCAATTAAGATTGTCCCGTTGGGTTGCAAACACCAGGCTTTGAAAAAGATTGTTGTTTCGGCAACAGGTGTTTATGTTTTAGGACTCACCGGAGCAGACTTTGGAGTTATCGTTTAAAGTCAAGTATGACAACAGACTATATATAGCTTATGCTAGTGCCGGTAGTCAACAGTGTTTTGAGTGTGGGGATGTTGGCCATAAACGACATGCTTGCCCGAAAAGGGAGAAGGCCGAGGGAGGGGCACAGGTGGTCCTCATAATGCCTTGGCCCACTGACGTAGGGAGAGGTGGGCCGACAGCGGTAGAGCAGCCACAAGCACCTGTTGCTGAGGAACAAGTTGTCCGTGTTGAGGGCACGGAGTTACAACTTGTACCAGAGGGAAATGTGATGCAACAGAAAAATATTGTTGTAGAAGGTAAGGATGGATCTGAAGAACCATTTCCTCAGACTGGTGAGTAGGTGCCCAATACGAGTGCTGGGGTACAGGGGGGGGTTCATGTGGAGCTAATCTCTCAGGTAGTGGAGGAGATGCCTGGTACGAGTGATTGGGTGCAAGTGGGGAGTGTTGAGAGGGATGTGGTAGAAGGGAGTCAGGGGTCTGTGGTCTCAGTTGATGAGGATCAGGAGAAGAACATGGATATCTCTATTGATAAGATAGCAGCTGGTGACGACTCAATTTACAAGTTAAATTGGTTAAATTGGTTCCTGGATCAGATTTTTGGGAAATCTGTCAAATTGGCAGATTTTTTTGATGTTGATAAGTTTGTGAGGTCAGCTGTGATGTTACAGAAGACGGTGGGGTTAGACCAGTTGAGTGAGAAGAAGCGGTTTCGCTTGAGGAAATGTGTTACTGCCTGTCACAGCAGCAAAAGGTGGTGGGAAACGTAGTCAGGTTAAGAGAAAATAAAAATAATGATGATGATCATGCCTTATAGGGTGTTTTTTTCTCTTTGGTTTCTCTATGGTTTCTTCTGCTTTTCCTTTCTCTTTTCTACATGGAGGTACTAAGGGTCGGTTCTCTCAATATTAATGGGGGAAGGGACAGGAATAAGAGGGCTTGGGTATTAGAAGTAATAAAACAGAAAAGGCTTCATGTAGTTTTCCTACAGGAAACGCATAGTGATGAGGCTAATGAGGTTGACCGGGGTATGTGGTGGGAGGGGCAACATATAAAGAGTCATGGTACTAATTTCAGTGCTGGGGTGGCAATTTTGTTTTTCTCAGACTGGGGTGAATGTGATATCTACAACAGAGATTGTCAAGGGACGGGTTTTATTGGTCAAAGTGAATGTTATGTTTTTTATGTTTTTTATTTTTATGTTTATGCTCCTAATGAGGGTACAGAGCGTATTTCTGTATTTGATCACATAAAGGAAACCTTAAGACAGTGTGATCAAGAGGGGTGTATGGTTTTAGGGGGGGACTGGAACTGTACAGTAGATTTTACTGTTGATCGCACCGCTGAAGAACCTCACCTGCGGTCAGCCACTTACCTGTCTGGTCTATTAATTAACTGAGTTTGAGCTTTCTGAAGTGTGGAGAGTAAGGAATGCAAAAGTTAGGCAGTACACATGGTTAAAAGTTATTGAAGGTGGTGTCAGTGCAGCAATGTTAGACAGGTTGTATGTATCTGATCACTACTGTAGTAGGGTTGGAAGGTTAGACAGGTTGTATGTATCTGATCTCTACTGTAGTAGGGTTGGAAGGTTAGACAGGTTATATGTATCTGATCACTACTGTAGTAGGGTTGGAAGGTTAGACAGGTTGTATGTATCTGATCACTACTGTAGTAGGGTTGGAAGGTTAGACAGGTTGGAAGGTTAGACAGGTTGTATGTATCTGATCACTACTGTAGTAGGGTTGGAAGGTTAGACAGGTTACATGAATCTGATCACTACTGTAGTAGGGTTGGAAGGTTAGTCAGGCTGTGTGTATCTGATCACTACTGTAGTAGGGTTGGAAGGTTAGACATGTTGTATGTATCTGATCACTACTGTAGTAGGGTTGGAAGGTTAGACAGGTTGTATGTATCTGATCACTACTGTAGTAGGGTTGGAAGGTTAGACAGGTTGTATGTATCTGATCAGTACTGTAGTAGGGTTGGAAGGTTAGACGGGTTGGAAGGTTAGACAGGTTACATGTATCTGATCACTACTGTAGTAGGGTTGGAAGGTTAGACAGGTTGTATGTATCTGATCACTACTGTAGTAGGGTTGGAAGGTTAGACAGGTTGTATGTATCTGATCACTACTGTAGTAGGGTTGGAAGGTTAGACAGGTTGTATGTATCTGATCACTACTGTAGTAGGGTTGGAAGGTTAGACAGGTTGTATGTATCTGATCACTACTGTAGTAGGGTTGGAAGGTTAGACAGGTTGTATGTATCTGATCACTACTGTAGTAGGGTTGGAAGGTTAGACAGGTTACATGTATCTGATCACTACTGTAGTAGGGTTGGAAGGTTAGACAGGTTGTATGTATCTGATCTCTACTGTAGTAGGGTTGGAAGGTTAGACAGGTTGTATGTATCTGATCACTACTGTAGTAGGGTTGGAAGGTTAGACAGGTTGTATGTATCTGATCTCTACTGTAGTAGGGTTGGAAGGTTAGACAGGTTGTATGTATCTGATCTCTACTGTAGTAGGGTTGAGAAGGTTAGACAGGTTGTATGTATCTGATCTCTACTGTAGTAGGGTTGGAAGGTGTGACATTACTCCTGTGGGTTTCTCTGATCACCATATTGTTACTGTTGATATTCGCTTGTCCACAAAGGTGTAATCAAGTCTCCGTATAAATGCACCTGCACTGTGATAGTCTCAGAGGTCCGTTAAAAGCACAGAGAGCATCATGAAGAACAAGGAAGGGTTGGAAGGTTAGACAGGTTGTATGTATCTGATCTCTACTGTAGTAGGGTTGGAAGGTTAGACAGGTTGTATGTATCTGATCTCTACTGTAGTAGGGTTGAGAAGGTTAGACAGGTTGTATGTATCTGATCAGTACTGTAGTAGGGTTGGAAGGTTAGACGGGTTGGAAGGTTAGACAGGTTACATGTATCTGATCACTACTGTAGTAGGGTTGGAAGGTTAGACAGGTTACATGAATCTGATCACTACTGTAGTAGGGTTGGAAGGTTAGTCAGGCTGTGTGTATCTGATCACTACTGTAGTAGGGTTGGAAGGTTAGACATGTTGTATGTATCTGATCACTACTGTAGTAGGGTTGGAAGGTTAGACAGGTTGTATGTATCTGATCACTACTGTAGTAGGGTTGGAAGGTTAGACAGGTTGTATGTATCTGATCAGTACTGTAGTAGGGTTGGAAGGTTAGACGGGTTGGAAGGTTAGACAGGTTACATGTATCTGATCACTACTGTAGTAGGGTTGGAAGGTTAGACAGGTTGTATGTATCTGATCACTACTGTAGTAGGGTTGGAAGGTTAGACAGGTTGTATGTATCTGATCACTACTGTAGTAGGGTTGGAAGGTTAGACAGGTTGTATGTATCTGATCACTACTGTAGTAGGGTTGGAAGGTTAGACAGGTTGTATGTATCTGATCACTACTGTAGTAGGGTTGGAAGGTTAGACAGGTTGTATGTATCTGATCACTACTGTAGTAGGGTTGGAAGGTTAGACAGGTTACATGTATCTGATCACTACTGTAGTAGGGTTGGAAGGTTAGACAGGTTGTATGTATCTGATCTCTACTGTAGTAGGGTTGGAAGGTTAGACAGGTTGTATGTATCTGATCACTACTGTAGTAGGGTTGGAAGGTTAGACAGGTTGTATGTATCTGATCTCTACTGTAGTAGGGTTGGAAGGTTAGACAGGTTGTATGTATCTGATCTCTACTGTAGTAGGGTTGAGAAGGTTAGACAGGTTGTATGTATCTGATCTCTACTGTAGTAGGGTTGGAAGGTGTGACATTACTCCTGTGGGTTTCTCTGCTCACCATATTGTTACTGTTGATATTCGCTTGTCCACAAAGGTGTAATCAAGTCTCCGTATAAATGCACCTGCACTGTGATAGTCTCAGAGGTCCGTTAAAAGCACAGAGAGCATCATGAAGAACAAGGAACACACCAGGCAAGGAACACACCAGGCAGGTCCGAGATACTGTTGTGAAGAAGTTTAAAGCCGGATTTGGATACAAAAAGATTTCCCAAGCTTTAAACATCCCAAGGAGCACTGTGCAAGTGATAATATTGAAATGGAAGGAGTATCAGACCACTGCAAATCTACCAAGACCTGGCCGTCCCTCTAAACTTTCAGCTCATACAAGGAGAAGACTGATCAGAGATGCAGCCAAGAGGCCCATGATCACTCTGGATGAACTGCAGAGATCTACAGCTGAGGTGGGAGACTCTGTCCATAGGACAACAATCAGTCGTATATTGCACAAATCTGGCCTTTATGGAAGAGTGGCAAGAAGAAAGCCATTTCTTAAAGATATCCATAAAAAAGTGTTGTTTAAAGTTTGCCACAAGCCACCTGGGAGACACACCAAACATGTGGAAGAAGGTGCTCTGGTCAGATGAAACCAAAATTGAACTTTTTGGCAACAATGCAAAACGTTATGTTTGGCGTAAAAGCAACCCAGCTGAACACACCATCTCCACTGTCAAACATGGTGGTGGCAGCATCATGGTTTGGGCCTGCTTTTCTTCAGCAGGGACAGGGAAGATGGTTAAAATTGATGGGAAGATGGATGGAGCCAAATACAGGACCATTCTGGAAGAAAACCTGATGGAGTCTGCAAAAGACCTGAGACTGGGACGGAGATTTGTCTTCCAACAAGACAATGGTCTAAAACATAAAGCAAAATCTACAATGGAATGGTTCAAAAATAAACATATCCAGGTGTTAGAATGGCCAAGTCAAAGTCCAGACCTGAATCCAATCGAGAATCTGTGGAAAGAACTGAAAACTGCTGTTCACAAATGCTCTCCATCCAACCTCACTGAGCTCGAGCTGTTTTGCAAGGAGGAATGGGAAAAAATTTCAGTCTCTCGATGTGCAAAACTGATAGAGACATACCCCAAGCGACTTACAGATGTAATCGCAGCAAAAGGTGGCGCTACAAAGTATTAACTTAAGGGGGCTGAATAATTTTGCACGCCCAATTTTTCAGCTTTTGATTTGTTAAAAAAGTTTGAAATATCCAATAAATGTCGTTCCACTTCATGATTGTGTCCCACTTGTTGTTGATTCTTCACAAAAAAATACAGTTTTATATCTTTATGTTTGAAGCCTGAAATGTGGCAAAAGGTCGCAAAGTTCAAGGGGGCCGAATACTTTCGCAAGGCACTGTATCTATCTATTAATATCTCTCTCTTTTTCTCTCTCTCGATCTCCCTCTCTCCCTCCCTCTCTTTTTCTCTATCTATCTCTCTCTTTGTCCCTCCCTCTTTTTCTCTATCTCTCTCTCGCCCTCCCTCTCCCTCCCTCTCTCCTTCCCTCTCTTTTTCTCTATCTCTCTCTCCCTCTCTCCCCCCTCCCTCCCTATTTGTTTCTATCTCTCTCTCTCTCCCTCCCTCCCTCTCTTTTTCTCCATATCTCTCTCCCTCCCTCTTTTTTCTCTCTCTCTATTCCTCTCTGTCTCTCCCTAACCCCCTTATCTCACCCCCCCCCCCCCCCGCCGCCTCTGTTTTCCTCCCTCTGCCTCTCTCTTCCAGAGTGATATACTGGAGCTCTTAAAGTTGAGTAATTGCTACTGTCTCACCCAGGCGTCCACTGACTGGGACTGCTTTGAAATGAGCTTTTCATGTCTGTCTAGAGACGTGTGTGTGTGTGTGTGTGTGTGTGTGTGTGTGTGTGTGTGTGTGTGTGTGTGTGTGTGTGTGTGTGTGGAAGCATCATTAGCAAGCCATGTATTATTCTGTAACCCCCCACCTCTTTTACATAGTACACAATCACTCTCATACCCCCCAACTTCTCCTCCTCTCCTCCCTTCTCCTCTTCCTCTCCTCCCTTCTCCTCCTCTTCCCCTTCTCCTCCTCCTCTCCAGCCCTTCTTCTCCTCTCCTCCCTTCAACTCCTTTCCTCCTCCTCTTCTCCCTTCTCCTTCCTTCTCCTCCTCCTCCTCCCTTCTCCTCTACCCTTCTCCTCCTCCTTCTCCCTTCTTCTCCTCCTCATTTCCTCCCTTCTCCTCCTCCTTTCTTCCCTTCTCCTCCTCCTCCTCCTCCTATCCTTCCTTCCTTCCTTCTCCTCCTCCTCTCCTCCTTTCCTCTTACCCCCTCTTGTATTTGGTCAAGAATAGCAGTTTATGGTTGACAAGTTAGGACTGAGATCCCCCCTCTCTCTCGCTCTCTCTCTCTCTCTCTCTCTCTCTCTTTCTCTCTCTCTGTCTCTCTCCATCTTAAATTCCTAAATGCCAGGATGATAGGCTTGGAGCAATGGAGATCACCTTTCATAATGTCACAGTCCTCCCTCCATCCCTCCCTCTATCCTTTCCTCAGGTCTTCCATAGCCAGGCCACATGTGATCTGTCATACAAAGAGCCTAGAATACATGCTCAATATCCTCCTCCATCCTATTTCAGTCTGTAATACCACATCCAGCCAGCAGAGAGCACATGCAGACCCTTGAATGAATGTGGTGTTGAGTCACTCCTGAGCGCTGTCGATGTTCAGACGTATACAGAAATAAATGTGCAGGATCAGTACAGGGCCATGCGTTTCAGATGTATCTCTTAGTCCCAGAGGCACACTGTTAGTTAGTGCTGTGGTTGCTGTGGGTTTGTTTGTGTGTGTGTGTGTGTGTGTGTGTGTGTGTGTGTGTGTGTGTGTGTGTGTGTGTGTGTGTGTGTGTGTGTGTGTGTGTGTGTGTGTGTGTGTGTGTGTTGTCAGTTTAGAGAGAGGAAGAGTGACAAAATAGAAAATGTATAAGAGGTTGAGTCCATTCTCAAACAGACAGAGACACTTTACATTATGGATGTAAAGAGAGAGAGAGACATTATGGATGTAAAGAGAGAGAGAGAGAGACATTATGGATGTAAAGAGAGAGAGAGACATTACAGATGTAAAGAGAGAGAGAGACATTATGGATGTAAAGAGAGAGAGAGACATTATGGATGTAAAGAGAGAGAGAGACATTATGGATGTAAAGAGAGAGAGAGACATTATGGATGTAAAGAGAGAGAGAGACATTATGGACGTAAAGAGAGAGAGAGAGACATTATGGATGTAAAGAGAGAGAGAGAGACATTACAGATGTAAAGAGAGAGAGAGACATTATGGACGTAAAGAGAGAGAGAGAGACATTATGGATGTAAAGAGAGAGAGAGACATTACAGATGTAAAGAGAGAGAGAGACATTATGGACGTAAAGAGAGAGAGAGAGAGACATTATGGAGGTAAAGAGAGAGAGAGACATTACAGATGTAAAGAGAGAGAGAGACATTATGGACGTAAAGAGAGAGAGAGAGACATTATGGATGTAAAGAGAGAGAGAGAGAGACATTACAGATGTAAAGAGAGAGAGAGACATTATGGCCGTAAAGAGAGAGAGAGAGACATTATGGATGTAAAGAGAGAGAGAGACATTACAGATGTAAAGAGAGAGAGAGACATTATGGATGTAAAGAGAGAGAGAGACATTATGGATGTAAAGAGAGAGAGAGACATTATGGATGTAAAGAGAGAGAGAGAGACATTATGGATGTAAAGAGAGAGAGAGACATTATGGATGTAAAGAGAGAGAGAGAGAGACATTATGGATGTAAAGAGAGAGAGAGACATTACAGATGTAAAGAGAGAGAGAGAGAGACATTATGAATGTAAAGAGAGAGAGAGACATTATGGATGTAAAGAGAGAGAGAGACATTATGGACGTAAAGAGAGAGAGAGAGACATTATGGATGTAAAGAGAGAGAGAGACATTATGGACGTAAAGAGAGAGAGAGACATTATGGATGTAAAGAGAGAGAGAGAGAGACATTATGGATGTAAAGAGAGAGAGAGAGAGAGAGAGAGAGACATTATGGATGTAAAGAGAGAGAGACATTACAGATGTAAAGAGAGAGAGAGATATTATGGATGTAAAGAGAGAGAGAGACATTATGGACGTAAAGAGAGAGAGAGAGAGACATTATGGATGTAAAGAGAGAGAGACATTATAGGTGTAAAGAGAGAGAGAGACATTATGGATATAAAGAGAGAGAGAGACATTATAGATGTAAAGAGAGAGAGAGACATTATGGATGTAAAGAGAGAGAGAGACATTATGGATGTAAAGAGAGAGAGACATTATGGATGTAAAGAGAGAGAGACATTATGGATGTAAAGAGAGAGAGAGAGAGACATTATGGATGTAAAGAGAGAGAGAGACATTACAGATGTAAAGAGAGAGAGACATTATGGATGTAAAGAGAGAGAGAGACATTATGGATGTAAAGAGAGAGAGAGAGAGACATTACAGATGTAAAGAGAGAGAGAGACATTACAGATGTAAAGAGAGAGAGAGAAAGAGAGACATGGATGTAAAGAGAGAGAGAGACATTATGGATGTAAAGAGAGAGAGACATTATGGATGTAAAGAGAGAGAGAGCGACATTATGGATGTAAAGAGAGAGAGACATTATGGATGTAAAGAGAGAGCGAGATAGACATTATGGATGTAAAGAGAGAGAGAGACATTACAGATGTAAAGAGAGAGAGAGAGACATTATGGATGTAAAGAGAGAGAGAGAGAGAGACATGGATGTAAAGAGAGAGCGAGAGAGACATGGATGTAAAGAGAGAGCGAGAGAGACATGGATGTAAAGAGAGAGCAAGAGAGACATGGGTGTAAAGAGAGAGCGAGAGAGACATTATGGATGTAAAGAGAGAGAGAGAGACATTACAGATGTAAAGAGAGAGAGAGAGACATTACAGATGTAAAGAGAGAGCGAGAGACATTATGGATGTAAAGAGAGAGAGAGCGAGAGAGACATTATGGATGTAAAGAGAGAGAGAGACATTACAGATGTAAAGAGCGAGAGAGACATTACAGATGTAAAGAGAGAGAGAGACATTATGGGTGTAAAGAGAGAGAGAGACATTATGGATGTAAAGAGAGAGAGAGACATTATGGATGTAAAGAGAGAGAGAGAGAGACATTATATACAAACTGATGGAAAGTAGTGTTGGGGGTAAAACATACCACATTATAAAATCCATGTACACAAACAACAAGTGTGCGGTTAAAATTGGCAAAAAACACAAATTTCTTCACACAGGGTCGTGGGGTGAGACAGGGATGCAGCTTAAGCCCCACCCTCTTCAACATATATATCAACGAATTGGCGGTGGCACTAGAAAAGTCTGCAGCACCCGGCCTCACCCTACTAGAATCCGAAGTCAAATGTCTGCTGTTTGCTGATGATCTGGTGCTTCTGTCACCAACCAAGGAGGGCCTACAGCAGCACCTAGATCTTATGCACAGATTCTGTCAGACTTGGGCCCTGACAGTAAAGACCAAAATAATGGTGTTCCAAAAAAGGTCCAGTCACCAGGACCACAAATACAAATTCCATCTAGACACTGTTGCCCTAGAGCACACAAAAAACTATACATACCTTGGCCTAAACATCAGCGCCACAGGTAACTTCCACAAAGCTGTGAACGATCTGAGACAAGGCAAGAAGGGCATTCTATGCCATCAAAAGGAACATACATTTCAACATACCAATTAGGATTTGGCTAAAAATACTTGAATCAGTCATTGCCCTTTATGGTCTGGGGTCCGCTCACCAACCAAGACTTCACAAAATGGGACAAACACCAAATTGAGACTCTGCACGCAGAATTCTGCAAAAATATCCCCCGTGTACAACGTAGAATACCAAATAATGCATGCAGAGCAGAATTAAGCCGATACCCACTAATTATCAAAATCCAGAAAAGAGCCGTTAAATTCTATAACCACCTAAAAGGAAGTGATTCCCAAACCTTCCACAACAAAGCCATCACCTACAGAGAGATGAACCTGGAGAAGAGTCTCCTAAGCAAGCTGGTCCTGGGGCTCTGTTCACAAACACAAACACACCCTACAAAGCCCCAGGACAGCAGCACAATTAGACCCAACCAAATCATGAGAAAACAAAAAGATAATTACTTGACACATTGGAAAGAATTAACAAAAAAACAGAGCAAACTAGAATGCTATTTGACCCTACACAGAGAGTACACAGAGGCAGAATACCTGACCACTGTGACTGACCCAAAATTAAGGAAAGCTTTGACTATGTACAGACTCAGTGAGCATAGCCTTGCTATTGAGAAAGGCCGCCGTAGGCAGACATGGCTCTCAAGAGAAGACAGGCTATGTGCTCACTGCCCACAAAATGAGGTGGAAACTGAGCTGCACTTCCTAACCTCCTGCCCAATGTATGACCATATTATAGAGACATATTTCCCTCAGATTACACAGATCCACAAAGAATTCGAAAACAAATCCAATTTTGAAAAACTCCCATATCTACTGGGTGAAATTCCACAGTGTGCCATCACAGCAGCAAGATTTGTGACCAGTTGCCACGAGAAAAGGGCAACCAGTGAAGAACACACACCATTGTAAATACAACCCATATCTATGCTTATTTATTTTATCTTGTGTCCTTTACCATTGTTAAAACACTGTATATATATATATAATATGACATTTGTAATGTCTTTATTGTTTTGAAACTTCTGTATGTGTGATGTTTACTGTTAATTTTAATTGTTTATTTCACTTTATATATTCACTTTATATATTATCTATCTCACTTGCTTTGGCAATGTTAACACATGTTTCCCATGCCAATAAAGCCCTTGAATTTAATTGAATTGAATTGAGAGAGAGAGAGAGACATTATGGATGTAAAGAGAGAGAGAGAGACATTATGGATGTAAAGAGAGAGAGAGAGACATTATGGATGTAAAGAGAGAGAGAGACATTATGGATGTAAAGAGAGAGAGAGAGACATTATGGATGTAAAGAGAGAGAGAGAGACATTATGGATGTAAAGAGGGAGAGAGAGACATTATGGATGTAAAGAGAGAGAGAGAGACATTATGGATGTAAAGAGAGAGAGAGACATTATGGATGTAAAGAGAGAGAGAGAGACATTATGGATGTAAAGAGAGAGAGAGAGACATTATGGATGTAAAGAGAGAGAGAGACATTATGGATGTAAAGAGAGAGAGAGACATTATGGATGTAAAGAGGGAGAGATTGAGAGAGAGAGAGAGACTGGTCATCTCTGTATACCTGTCTCATGACCCACTGGTTGATGCTTATTAATAAAACCCCTATCTGAGCAGCCCTCATCCTCCACATACAACACCCGTTCTGCCAGTCACATTCCGTTAAAGGTCCCCAAAGCACACACATCCCTGGATCGCTCCTCTGTTCAAACTGGACAGTTTTATCTCCATCTCTTCATTCAAAGGCTCAATCATGGACACTCTTACTGAGTTGTGGCTGCTTTGTTTGATGCATTGTTGTCTCTACCTTCTTGCCCTTTGTTTTGTTATCTGTGCCCAATAATGTTTGTATCATGTTTTGTGCTGCTACCATGTTGTGTTGCTACCATGTTGTTGTCCTTTTGTGTTGCTACCATGCTGTGTTGTCATGTGTTGCTACCATGTTGTTGTCATTTTGTGTTGCTATCATGTTTCTCTTATATTGTGTTAATACCATGCTGTGTTGTCATGTGTTGCTGCCTTGCTATGTTGTTGTCTTAGGTCACTCTTTATGCAGTGTTGTCTTGTCTCTCTTGTCGTGATGTTTGTTTTGTCCTATATTTTTATTTTATTTTGGTAGGCCGTCATTGTAAATAAGAATTTATTCTTAACTGACTTGCCTAGTTGAAATTAAGGTTAAATAACATGTAAAAATCCTCCTCCTCTCATTATGTCCTTCATTTTCTACCAGTGTGTGATTGGTTGTAGTGTGTGTTGATGACCAGCCTGCTCTAGATATGGTCTCAAATCGGTAGTAGATATGGCCTCAGATCAGTTCTAGTGGGCAATGTGTCTGTGTCTGGCCCCCTGCCTCTCTGCCCTAGGCTGACCCAGGAAGTGTGACTGGGCCCTGAGCATCTCTACGGCATAGCAGGTGTAGGCAGGGAGAAGGTTGTTTGTGTGTGTGTGTCCGTGCGTGAGTGTGTCTGTGTGTTAGAGAGTGTTTGGGTCTAATGTGAGCCCCGGGCTAGAACCTGACTGCTGTGCCGCAGAGTTTACAAGACAGAGACAGAGAGAGAGAGAGAGAGAGAGAGAGAGAGAGAGAGAGAGAGAGAGAGAGAGAGAGAGAGAGAGAGAGAGAGAGAGAGAGAGAGAGAGAGAGAGAGAGAGAGAGAGAGAGAGAGAGAGAGAGAGAGAGAGAGAGAGAGAGAGAGAGAGAGAGAGAGAGAGAGAGAGATAGATAATGGGGAGTGCGATGGAGAGAGAGGATGCAGAGAAGGAATGTTGGAGAGAGAAAGAGACGGAAGATAGAGAGAGGAGCGGAGAGTAGTTTCTTGTACTAGCTCTGTCTCAGTGGGAGTGAGACGTCAGCCTCTGTCAGTCCGCTCGACCAGCCAGCCTGCAGGAGAAACAGATCTATCTCCCTCTCTCTCTTTGAGTTTTTTGCCTAAACTGAGAGACAAGACACTTCACGACTCCCAGAGAAAAAAACACAACTAGCGACAACACCAGCAGTATTATCTACAAACAAAACACAAAGGCAGTGAGGACACTAAAGAAAACCCTGAAGTCTACAATCTCCAAGGACACAAATGTTTTATTATCACTCTTAGAGTTAGACAGGATGGGTTGGTTCACTTCAAGTGCTCTAAAACAGGGCATGGAAAGAGGTCCTGGCAAGATTGTTGGAGCTGCATTTCCCCCAGTGTTTTGCTGTGAATAGGAAAGACAACAACTCTCCACCACTCAAGGCTGAGCTCCTCAAAGCCCTTGGAAATGTCAGCATCATTAGAGAGAATGTCAGTCGAGCTTCAGAGATCCCCCAGATAGATCTGGTGTCTGAGGAGATGTGATGGAGCTCATGACCTGTGGGCAAATAGAGCTTCGTCTTCTTCAGTATGGAGACACAGAAGGGGTTTATCCTCAGCTAGCTGAGTAAGTGTTCACAAACACACTGGTAACACGCCCTATTGTGGTAACACGCCCCATTGTGTCTCCCTCATGTGTTGGTTTCATTACACTCTTGTAACATATTCATTACGTAGTTGTAACAGTATAACTTTAGTCCGTCCCTGTCCTCGCCCCAACCTGGGCTCGAACCAGGGACCCTGTGCACACATCAACAGTCACCCTCAAAGCATCGTTACCCATCGCTTCACAAAAGCCGCAGCCTTTGCAGAGCAAGGGGAACCACTACTTCAAGGTCTCAGAGCAAGTGACGTCACCGATTGAACTGCTAGTTGCGCGCACCACCGCTACCTAGCTAGCCATTTCACAGCCGTTACATAGTGTTTATGTCATGTATATAAAGGCTCTATGATGCTGTCATTACCACTCTTACTCCATTGTGACCTGTACAATAGATGATATTCCACTTTTTACAGGTAAAGTTATATTTAAAGAAGGGAAATGTTTCCTATCATAACCGATAGTCACTAGAGAATTTATAGTGTGTACGTGTCATGTGCGTCATCATTTGTCCCTATTGATCTCTCTGCACCCCCACTCACTGAGATATTGACTTGTTCAAGTGTTTATCCTGTCTGGCAGCGTTTATAGATGATCACGTAGACAGGCAAACACACGCGCAAGCATGCAGACACACACACCCCTCCCTTCCTGCTGTGTCTGAGCCTCTCCCTCTGTGCAGGTCTTATTGAATCTATAAGGTGTTACATCTCAGATATCGCTCGGCGGTATTGACGTGTGTGTCTGTGATGAAAGAGTCTGTCTCTAAAGGGTCATAGGTGGAGGGTCAGGGCAGGGTGTGTTACCCACAGGAAGTGATAATGAGACCGTGAGGTTGTGCGAGGGGAGGGGGTCTGTCACAGCCCCTCAATTCATTAAGCTGTCTGAACAGCTCCTTAAAGCGGTGGTGACAGTGTCTCAGACCTATAAATACACGTACACACACATACACACACACATACACACACTGTCTCCCTCCTCCACCTCTCCTGTCATGCAAAGCCCCTGTGGACTGTGTTTATAATATCAGTGTTAGAATCAGCACTCGGCTGCTAATGTCTTGTGATCCTATGAGGCCACGCTCCTGTTGCTGTGATTGGCTGACTGGCTTACTCTGTGTCCGGCCTTGGCACTAATTAGCTTCATCTCCTGCTCCAATTAGAGTAAATGACTTCTAACTCCTAAACAAGCCTCACTTAGCAGACATAACAACAGGAGAATATACTGCACCTCTCTCAGCCTCAATGCCCTCCTTTTAGAACAGGGAAGCACAGTTGTATGTCACTGTAAACACTTTGGTTAGGTAACACCTTTTCTAATGTGCTATTTACAGTACCTGGCATTTACTTATAACGATGTGTAAGTGAGTATTTTAAAGTAGTCGTACCAGGTATAGAATGGTGGCAGTCCCAGTAGTGTAACTGATCTCCCTGCTTCCTGTCAGTCCCAAGAGTGTAATTGATCTCCCTGCTTCCCGTCAGTCCCAGTAGTGTAACTGATCTCCCTGCTTCCCATCAGTCCCAGTAGTGTAACTGATCTCCCTGGTTCCTGTCAGTCCCAGTAGTGTAATTGATCTCCCTGCTTCCCGTCAGTCCCAGTAGTGTAACTGATCTCCCTGCTTCCTGCCAGTCCCAGTAATGTAATTGATCTCCCTGCTTCCTGCCAGTCCCAGTAATGTAATTGATCTCCCTGCTTCCTGTCAGTCCCAGTAATTTAATTGATCTCCCTTCTTCCCATCAGTCCCAGTAGTGTAATTGATCTCACTGCTTCCCATCAGTCCCAGTAATGTAATGGATCTCCCTGCTTCCCATCAGTCCCAGTAGTGTAACTGATCTCCCTGCTTCCTGTCAGTCTCAGTAGTGTAACTGATCTCCCTGCTTCCCATCAGTCCCAGTAGTGTAATTGATCTCCCTGCTTCCCATCAGTCCCAGTAGTGTAATTGATCTCCCTGCTTCCCATTAGTCCCAGTAGTGTAATTGATCTCCCTGCTTTCCGTCAGTCCCAGTTATGTAATTGATCTCCCTGCTTCCTGTCAGTCCCAGTAATGTTATTGATCTCCCTGCTTCGCGTCAGTCCCAGTAGTGTAATTGATCTCCCTGCTTCCTGTCAGTCCCAGTAGTGTAGCTTATCTCCCTGCTTCCTGTCAGTCCCAGTAGTGTAATTGATCTCCCTGTATTTGATCTCTCTGCTTCCCGTCAGTCCCAGTAGTGTAATGATCTCCCTGCTTCACATCAGTCCCAGTAGTGTAATTGATCTCCCTGCTTCCTGTCAGTCCCAGTAATGTAATTGATCTCCCTGCTTCCTGTCAGTCCCAGTAATGTAATTGATCTCCCTGCTTCCCATCAGTCCCAGTAGTGTAATTGATCTCCCTGCTTCCCGTCAGTCCCAGTAATATAATTGATCTCCCTGCTTCCCATCAGTCCCAGTAGTGTAACTGATCTCCCTGCTTCCCATCTGTCCCAGTAGTGTAATTGATCTCCCTGCTTCCCGTCAGTCCCAGTAGTGTAATTGATCTCCCTGCTTTCCATCAGTCCCAGTAGTGTAATTGATCTCCCTGCTTCCCGTCAGTCCCAGTAGTGTAATTGATCTCCCGGCTTCCTGTCAGTCCCAGTAGTATAATTGATCTCCCGGCTTCCTGTCAGTCCCAGTAGTGTAATTGATCTCCCTGCTTCCCGTCAGTCCCAGTAGTGTAATTGATCTCCCTGCTTCCTGTCAGTCCCAGTAGTGTAATTGATATCTCTGCTTCCGTCAGTCCCAGTAATGTAATTGATATCCCTGCTTCCTGTCAGTCCCAGTAATGTAATTGATCTCCCTGCTTCCCGTCAGTCCCAGTAGTGTAATTGATCTCCCTGCTTCACATCAGTCCCAGTAGTGTAATTGATCTCCCTGTTTCCTGTCAGTCCCAGTAGTGTAGTTGATCTCCCAGCTTCCCATCTGTCCCAGTAATGTAATCGATCTCCCTGCTTCCTGTCAGTCCCAGTAGTGTAACTGATCTCCCTGCTTCCTGTCAGTCCCAGTAGTGTAATTGATCTCCCTGTATTTGATCTCCCTGCTTCCCGTCAGTCCCAGTAGTGTAATTGATCTGCCTGCTTCCTGTCAGTCCCAGTAATGTAATTGATCTCCCTGCTTCCCATCAGTCCCAGTAGTGTAATTGATCTCCCTGCTTTCAATCAGTCACAGTAGTGTAATTGATCTCCCTGCTTCCCGTCAGTCCCAGTAGTGTAATTGATCTCCCTGCTTCCTGTCAGTCACAGTAGTGTAATTGATCTCCCTGCTTTCAGTCACAGTAGTGTAATTGATCTCCCTGCTTCCCGTCAGTCCCAGAAGTGTAATTGATCTCCCTGCTTCCTGGCAGTCCCAGTAGTGTAATTGATCTCCCTGCTTCCTGTCAGTCCCAGTAATGTAATTGATCTCCCTGCTTCCCATCAGTCCCAGTAGTGTAACTGATATCCCTGCTTCCTGTCAGTCCCAGTAGTGTAACTGATCTCCCTGCTTCCCGTCAGTCCCAGTAGTGTAATTGATCTCCCTGCTTCCCATCAGTCCCAGTAGTGTAATTGATCTCCCTGCTTCCTGTCAGTCCCAGTTGTATAATTGATCTCCCTGCTTCCTGTCAGTCCCAGTAGTGTAATTGATCTCCCTGCTTCCTGTCAGTCCCAGTAGTGTAATTGATATCTCTGCTTCCCGTCAGTCCCAGTAATGTAATTGATATCCCTGCTTCCTGTCAGTCCCAGTAGTGTAATTGATCTCTCTGCTTCCTGTCAGTCCCAGTAGTGTAATTGATCTCCCTGCTTCCCATCAGTCCCAGTAGTGTAATTGATCTCCCTGCTTCCCGTCAGTCCCAGTAGTGTAATTGATCTCCCTTCTTCCCACCAGTCCCAGTAGTGTAATTGATCTCCCTGCTTTCCATCAGTCCCAGTAGTGTAATTGATCTCCCTGCTTCCCGTCAGTCCCAGTAGTGTAATTGATCTCCCTGCTTCCTGTCAATCCCAGTAGTATAATTGATCTCCCTGCTTCCTGTCAGTCCCAGTAGTGTAATTGATCTCCCTGCTTCCTGTCAGTCCCAGTAGTGTAATTGATATCTCTGCTTCCCGTCAGTCCCAGTAATGTAATATATTTCCCTGCTTCCCATCAGTCCCAGTAGTGTAATTGATCTCCCTGCTTCACATCAGTCCCAGTAGTGTAATTGATCTCCCTGTTTCCTGTCAGTCCCAGTAGTGTAGTTGATCTCCCAGCTTCCCATCTGTCCCAGTAATGTAATCGATCTCCCTGCTTCCTGTCAGTCCCAGTAGTGTAACTGATCTCCCTGCTTCCTGTCAGTCCCAGTAGTGTAATTGATCTCCCTGTATTTGATCTCCCTGCTTCCCGTCAGTCCCAGTAGTGTAATTGATCTGCCTGCTTCCTGTCAGTCCCAGTAATGTAATTGATCTCCCTGCTTCCCATCAGTCCCAGTAGTGTAATTGATCTCCCTGCTTTCAATCAGTCACAGTAGTGTAATTGATCTCCCTGCTTCCCGTCAGTCCCAGTAGTGTAATTGATCTCCCTGCTTCCTGTCAGTCCCAGTAGTGTAATTGATCTCCCTGCTTTCAGTCACAGTAGTGTAATTGATCTCCCTGCTTCCCGTCAGTCCCAGAAGTGTAATTGATCTCCCTGCTTCCTGTCAGTCCCAGTAGTGTAATTGATCTCCCTGCTTCCTGTCAGTCCCAGTAATGTAATTGATCTCCCTGCTTCCCATCAGTCCCAGTAGTGTAACTGATATCCCTGCTTCCTGTCAGTCCCAGTAGTGTAACTGATCTCCCTGCTTCCCGTCAGTCCCAGTAGTGTAATTGATCTCCCTGCTTCCCATCAGTCCCAGTAGTGTAATTGATCTCCCTGCTTCCCGTCAGTCCCAGTAATGTAATTGATCTCCCTGCTTCCTGTCAGTCCCAGTTGTATAATTGATCTCCCTGCTTCCTGTCAGTCCCAGTAGTGTAATTGATCTCCCTGCTTCCTGTCAGTCCCAGTAGTGTAATTGATATCTCTGCTTCCCGTCAGTCCCAGTAATGTAATTGATATCCCTGCTTCCTGTCAGTCCCTTTAGTGTAATTGATCTCACTGCTTCCTGTCAGTCCCAGTAGTGTAATTGATCTCCCTGCTTCCCATCAGTCCCAGTAGTGTAATTGATCTCCCTGCTTCCCGTCAGTCCCAGTAGTGTAATTGATCTCCCTTCTTCCCACCAGTCCCAGTAGTGTAATTGATCTCCCTGCTTTCCATCAGTCCCAGTAGTGTAATTGATCTCCCTGCTTCCCGTCAGTCCCAGTAGTGTAATTGATCTCCCTGCTTCCTGTCAATCCCAGTAGTATAATTGATCTCCCTGCTTCCTGTCAGTCCCAGTAGTGTAATTGATCTCCCTGCTTCCTGTCAGTCCCAGTAGTGTAATTGATATCTCTGCTTCCCGTCAGTCCCAGTAATGTAATATATTTCCCTGCTTCCTGTCAGTCCCAGTAGTGTAGCTGATCTCCCTGCTTCCTGTCAGTCTCAGTAGTGTAATTGATCTCCCTGTATTTGATCTCCCTGCTTCCCGTCAGTCCCAGTAGTGTAATTGATCTCCCTGCTTCCCATCAGTCCCAGTAGTGTAATTGATCTCCCTGCTTCCTGTCAGTCCCAGTAATGTAATTGATCTCCCTGCTTCCCGTCAGTCCCAGTAATGTAATTGATCTCCCTGCTTCCTGTCAGTCCCAGTAATGTAATTTATCTCCCTGCTTCCCATCAGTCCCAGCAGTGTAACTGATCTCCCAGCTTCCCATCTGTCCCAGTAGTGTAATTGATCTCCCTGCTTCCCGTCAGTCCCAGTAATGTAATATATTTCCCTGCTTCCTGTCAGTCCCAGTAGTGTAGCTGATCTCCCTGCTTCCTGTCAGTCCCAGTAGTGTAATTGATCTCCCTGTATTTGATCTCCCTGCTTCCCATCAGTCCCAGTAGTGTAATTGATCTCCCTGCTTCCTGTCAGTCCCAGTAATGTAATTGATCTCCCTGCTTCCCGTCAGTCCCAGTAATGTAATTGATCTCCCTGCTTCCTGTCAGTCCCAGTAATGTAATTGATCTCCCTGCTTCCCATCAGTCCCAGTAGTGTAATTGATCTCCCTGCTTCCTGTCAGTCCCAGTAATGTTATTGATCTCCCTGCTTCGCCTCAGTCCCAGTAGTGTAATTGATCTCCCTGCTTTCTGTCAGTCCCAGTAGTGTAGCTTATCTCCCTGCTTCCTGTCAGTCCCAGTAGTGTAATTGATCTCCCTGTATTTGATCTCTCTGCTTCCCGTCAGTCCCAGTAGTGTAATGATCTCCCTGCTTCCCATCAGTCCCAGTAGTGTAATTGATCTCCCTGCTTCCTGTCAGTCCCAGTAATGTAATTGATCTCCCTGCTTCCTGTCAGTCCCAGTAATGTAATTGATCTCCCTGCTTCCCATCAATCCCAGTAGTGTAATTGATCTCCCTGCTTCCCGTCAGTCCCAGTAATGTAATTGATCTCCCTGCTTCCCATCAGTCCCAGTAGTGTAACTGATCTCCCTGCTTCCCATCTGTCCCAGTAGTGTAATTGATCTCCCTGCTTCCCGTCAGTCCCAGTAGTGTAATTGATCTCCCTGCTTTCCATCAGTCCCAGTAGTGTAATTGATCTCCCTGCTTCCCGTCAGTCCCAGTAGTGTAATTGATCTCCCGGCTTCCTGTCAGTCCCAGTAGTATAATTGATCTCCCGGCTTCCTGTCAGTCCCAGTAGTGTAATTGATCTCCCTGCTTCCCGTCAGTCCCAGTAATGTATTTGATCTCCCTGCTTCCCATCAGTCCCAGTAGTGTAACTGATCTCCCTGCTTCCTGTCAGTCCCAGTAGTGTAACTGATCTCCCTGCTTCACATCAGTCCCAGTAGTGTAATTGATCTCCCTGCTTCACATCAGTCCCAGTAGTGTAATTGATCTCCCTGTTTCCTGTCAGTCCCTGTAGTGTAGTTGATCTCCCAGCTTCCCATCTGTCCCAGTAATGTAATCGATCTCCCTGCTTCCTGTCAGTCCCAGTAGTGTAACTGATCTCCCTGCTTCCTGTCAGTCCCAGTAGTGTAATTGATCTCCCTGTATTTGATCTCCCTGCTTCCCGTCAGTCCCAGTAGTGTAATTGATCTCCCGGCTTCCTGTCAGTCCCAGTAGTGTAATTGATCTCCCTGCTTCCCGTCAGTCCCAGTAGTGTAATTGATCTCCCTGCTTCCTGTCAGTCCCAGTAGTGTAATTGATATCTCTGCTTCCGTCAGTCCCAGTAATGTAATTGATATCACTGCTTCCTGTCAGTCCCAGTAATGTAATTGATCTCCCTGCTTCCCATCAGTCCCAGTAGTGTAATTGATCTCCCTGCTTCCCGTCAGTCCCAGTAATGTATTTGATCTCCCTGCTTCCCATCAGTCCCAGTAGTGTAACTGATCTCCCTGCTTCCTGTCAGTCCCAGTAGTGTAACTGATCTCCCTGCTTCACATCAGTCCCAGTAGTGTAATTGATCTCCCTGCTTCACATCAGTCCCAGTAGTGTAATTGATCTCCCTGTTTCCTGTCAGTCCCTGTAGTGTAGTTGATCTCCCAGCTTCCCATCTGTCCCAGTAATGTAATCGATCTCCCTGCTTCCTGTCAGTCCCAGTAGTGTAACTGATCTCCCTGCTTCCTGTCAGTCCCAGTAGTGTAATTGATCTCCCTGTATTTGATCTCCCTGCTTCCCGTCAGTCCCAGTAGTGTAATTGATCTCCCTGCTTCCTGTCAGTCCCAGTAATGTAATTGATCTCCCTTCTTCCCATCAGTCCCAGTAGTGTAATTGATCTCCCTGCTTTCAATCAGTCACAGTAGTGTAATTGATCTCCCTGCTTCCCGTCAGTCCCAGTAGTGTAATTGATCTCCCTGGTTCCCGTCAGTCCCAGTAATGTAATTGATCTCCCTGCTTCCTGTCAGTCCCAGTAATGTAATTGATATCTCTGCTTCCCGTCAGTCCCAGTAATGTAATTGATATCCCTGCTTCCTGTCAGTCCCAGTAGTGTAATTGATCTCACTGCTTCCCGTCAGTCCCAGTAGTGTAATTGATCTCCCTGCTTCCCATCAGTCCCAGTAGTGTAATTGATCTCCCTGCTTCCCGTCAGTCCCAGTAGTGTAATTGATCTCCCTTCTTCCCACCAGTCCCAGTAGTGTAATTGATCTCCCTGCTTTCCATCAGTCCCAGTAGTGTAATTGATCTCCCTGCTTCCCGTCAGTCCCAGTAGTGTAATTGATCTCCCTGCTTCCTGTCAATCCCAGTAGTATAATTGATCTCCCTGCTTCCTGTCAGTCCCAGTAGTGTAATTGATCTCCCTGCTTCCTGTCAGTCCCAGTAGTGTAATTGATATCTCTGCTTCCCGTCAGCCCCAGTAATGTAATATATTTCCCTGCTTCCTGTCAGTCCCAGTAGTGTAGCTGATCTCCCTGCTTCCTGTCAGTCCCAGTAGTGTAATTGATCTCCCTGTATTTGATCTCCCTGCTTCCCGTCAGTCCCAGTAGTGTAATTGATCTCCCTGCTTCCCATCAGTCCCAGTAGTGTAATTGATCTCCCTGCTTCCTGTCAGTCCCAGTAATGTAATTGATCTCCCTGCTTCCCATCAGTCCCAGTAATGTAATTGATCTCCCTGCTTCCTGTCAGTCCCAGTAATGTAATTGATCTCCCTGCTTCCCATCAGTCCCAGCAGTGTAACTGATCTCCCAGCTTCCCATCTGTCCCAGTAGTGTAATTGATCTCCCTGCTTCCCGTCAGTCCCAGTAATGTAATATATTTCCCTGCTTCCTGTCAGTCCCAGTAGTGTAGCTGATCTCCCTGCTTCCTGTCAGTCCCAGTAGTGTAATTGATCTCCCTGTATTTGATCTCCCTGCTTCCCGTCAGTCCCAGTAGTGTAATTGATCTCCCTGCTTCCCATCAGTCCCAGTAGTGTAATTGATCTCCCTGCTTCCTGTCAGTCCCAGTAATGTAATTGATCTCCCTGCTTCCCGTCAGTCCCAGTAATGTAATTGATCTCCCTGCTTCCTGTCAGTCCCAGTAATGTAATTGATCTCCCTGCTTCCCATCAGTCCCAGTAGTGTAATTGATCTCCCTGCTTCCCGTCAGTCCCAGTAGTGTAATTGATCTCCCTTCTTCCCACCAGTCCCAGTAGTGTAATTGATCTCCCTGCTTTCCATCGGTCCCAGTAGTGTAATTGATCTCCCTGCTTCCCGTCAGTCCCAGTAGTGTAATTGATCTCCCGGCTTCCTGTCAGTCCCAGTAGTATAATTGATCTCCCTGCTTCCTGTCAGTCCCAGTAGTGTAATTGATCTCCCTGCTTCCCGTCAGTCCCAGTAGTGTAATTGATCTCCCTGCTTCCTGTCAGTCCCAGTAGTGTAATTGATATCTCTGCTTCCCGTCAGTCCCAGTAATGTAATTGATCTCCCTGCTTCCTGTCAGTCCCAGTAATGTAATTGATATCCCTGCTTCCCATCAGTCCCAGTAGTGTAATTGATCTCCCTGCTTCCCGTCAGTCCCAGTAGTGTAATTGATCTCCCTGCTTCCCGTCAGTCCCAGTAATGTAATGGATCTCCCTGCTTCCTGTCAGTCCCAGTAATGTAGCTGATCTCCCTGCTTCCTGTCAGTCCCAGTAGTGTAATTGATCTCCCTGTATTTGATCTCCCTGCTTCCCGTCAGTCTCTGTAGTGTAATTGATCTCCCTGCTTCCCATCACTCCCAGTAGTGTAATTGATCTCCCTGCTTCCTGTCAGTCCCAGTAATGTAATTGATCTCCCTGCTTCCCGCCAGTCCCAGTAATATAATTGATCTCCCTGCTTCCCATTAGTCCCAGTAGTGTAATTGATCTCCCTGCTTCCCGTCAGTCCCAGTAATGTAATTGATCTCCCTGCTTCCCGTCAGTCCCAGTAATGTAATTGATCTCCCTGCTTCCCGTCAATCCCAGTAGTGTAATTGATCTCCCTGCTTTCCATCAGTCCCAGTAGTGTAACTGATCTCCCTGCTTCCTGTCAGTCCCAGTAGTGTAATTGATCTCCCTGCTTCCTGTCAGTCCCAGTAGTGTAATTGATATCTCTGCTTCCGTCGGTCCCAGTAATGTAATTGATATCCCTGCTTCCTGTCAGTCCCAGTAATGTAATTGATCTCCCTGCTTCCCATCAGTCCCAGTAGTGTAATTGATCTCCCTGCTTCCCGTCAGTCCCAGTAATGTATTTGATCTCCCTGCTTCCCATCAGTCCCAGTAGTGTAACTGATCTCCCTGCTTCCTTTCAGTCCCAGTAGTGTAACTGATCTCCCTGCTTCACATCAGTCCCAGTAGTGTAATTGATCTCCCTGCTTCACATCAGTCCCAGTAGTGTAATTGATCTCCCTGTTTCCTGTCAATCCCTGTAGTGTAGTTGATCTCCCAGCTTCCCATCTGTCCCAGTAATGTAATCGATCTCCCTGCTTCCTGTCAGTCCCAGTAGTGTAACTGATCTCCCTGCTTCCTGTCAGTCCCAGTAGTGTAATTGATCTCCCTGTATTTGATCTCCCTGCTTCCCGTCAGTCCCAGTAGTGTAATTGATCTACCTGCTTCCTGTCAGTCCCAGTAATGTAATTGATCTCCCTGCTTCCCATCAGTCCCAGTAGTGTAATTGATCTCCCTGCTTTCAATCAGTCACAGTAGTGTAATTGATCTCCCTGCTTCCCGTCAGTCCCAGTAGTGTAATTGATCTCCCTGGTTCCCGTCAGTCCCAGTAATGTAATTGATCTCCCTGCTTCCTGTCAGTCCCAGTAATGTAATTGATATCTCTGCTTCCCGTCAGTCCCAGTAATGTAATTGATATCCCTGCTTCCTGTCAGTCCCAGTAGTGTAATTGATCTCACTGCTTCCCGTCAGTCCCAGTAGTGTAATTGATCTCCCTGCTTCCCATCAGTCCCAGTAGTGTAATTGATCTCCCTGCTTCCCGTCAGTCCCAGTAGTGTAATTGATCTCCCTTCTTCCCACCAGTCCCAGTAGTGTAATTGATCTCCCTGCTTTCCATCAGTCTCAGTAGTGTAATTGATCTCCCTGCTTCCCGTCAGTCCCAGTAGTGTAATTGATCTCCCTGCTTCCTGTCAATCCCAGTAGTATAATTGATCTCCCTGCTTCCTGTCAGTCCCAGTAGTGTAATTGATCTCCCTGCTTCCTGTCAGTCCCAGTAGTGTAATTGATATCTCTGCTTCCCGTCAGTCCCAGTAATGTAATATATTTCCCTGCTTCCTGTCAGTCCCAGTAGTGTAGCTGATCTCCCTGCTTCCTGTCAGTCC
Source organism: Oncorhynchus clarkii lewisi (assembly GCF_045791955.1). Classification (NCBI taxonomy): domain Eukaryota; kingdom Metazoa; phylum Chordata; class Actinopteri; order Salmoniformes; family Salmonidae; genus Oncorhynchus; species Oncorhynchus clarkii. The sequence goes on along the minus strand of NC_092152.1, from coordinate 68,786,880 downwards.
CAGTAGTCTAATTGATCTCCCTGTATTTGATCTCCCTGCTTCCCGTCAGTCCCAGTAGTGTAATTGATCTCCCTGCTTCCCATCAGTCCCAGTAGTGTAATTGATCTCCCTGCTTCCTGTCAGTCCCAGTAATGTAATTGATCTCCCTGCTTCCCATCAGTCCCAGTAATGTAATTGATCTCCCTGCTTCCTGTCAGTCCCAGTAATGTAATTGATCTCCCTGCTTCCCATCAGTCCCAGCAGTGTAACTGATCTCCCAGCTTCCCATCTGTCCCAGTAGTGTAATTGATCTCCCTGCTTCCCGTCAGTCCCAGTAATATAATATATTTCCCTGCTTCCTGTCAGTCCCAGTAGTGTAGCTGATCTCCCTGCTTCCTGTCAGTCCCAGTAGTGTAATTGATCTCCCTGTATTTGATCTCCCTGCTTCCCGTCAGTCCCAGTAGTGTAATTGATCTCCCTGCTTCCTGTCAGTCCCAGTAATGTAATTGATCTCCCTGCTTCCCGTCAGTCCCAGTAATGTAATTGATCTCCCTGCTTCCTGTCAGTCCCAGTAATGTAATTGATCTCCCTGCTTCCCATCAGTCCCAGTAGTGTAATTGATCTCCCTGCTTCCCGTCAGTTCCAGTAATATAATTGATCTCCCTGCTTCCCATCAGTCCTAGCAGTGTAACTGATCTCCCTGCTTCCCATCAGTCCCAGTAATGTAATTGATCTCCCTGCTTCCCGTCAGTCCCAGTAGTGTAATTGATCTCCCTGCTTTCCATCAGTCCCAGTAGTGTAACTGATCTCCCTGCTTCCTGTCAGTCCCAGTAGTGTAATTAATCTCCCTGCTTCCCGTCAGTCCCAGTAGTGTAATTGATCTCCCTGCTTCCCATCAGTCCCAGTAGTGTAATTGATCTCCCTGCTTCCCGTCAGTCCCAGTAGTGTAATTGATCTCCCTTCTTCCCACCAGTCCCAGTAGTGTAATTGATCTCCCTGCTTTCCATCGGTCCCAGTAGTGTAATTGATCTCCCTGCTTCCCGTCAGTCCCAGTAGTGTAATTGATCTCCCGGCTTCCTGTCAGTCCCAGTAGTATAATTGATCTCCCTGCTTCCTGTCAGTCCCAGTAGTGTAATTGATCTCCCTGCTTCCCGTCAGTCCCAGTAGTGTAATTGATCTCCCTGCTTCCTGTCAGTCCCAGTAGTGTAATTGATATCTCTGCTTCCCGTCAGTCCCAGTAATGTAATTGATCTCCCTGCTTCCTGTCAGTCCCAGTAATGTAATTGATATCCCTGCTTCCCATCAGTCCCAGTAGTGTAATTGATCTCCCTGCTTCCCGTCAGTCCCAGTAGTGTAATTGATCTCCCTGCTTCCCGCCAGTCCCAGTAATGTAATTGATCTCCCTGCTTCCTGTCAGTCCCAGTAATGTAGCTGATCTCCCTGCTTCCTGTCAGTCCCAGTAGTGTAATTGATCTCCCTGTATTTGATCTCCCTGCTTCCCGTCAGTCTCTGTAGTGTAATTGATCTCCCTGCTTCCCATCACTCCCAGTAGTGTAAATTGATCTCCCTGCTTCCTGTCAGTCCTAGTAATGTAATTGATCTCCCTGCTTCCCGCCAGTCCCAGTAATATAATTGATCTCCCTGCTTCCCATTAGTCCCAGTAGTGTAACTGATCTCCCTGCTTCCCATCTGTCCCAGTAGTGTAATTGATCTCCCTGCTTCCCGTCAGTCCCAGTAATGTAATTGATCTCCCTGCTTCCCGTCAATCCCAGTAGTGTAATTGATCTCCCTGCTTTCCATCAGTCCCAGTAGTGTAACTGATCTCCCTGCTTCCTGTCAGTCCCAGTAGTGTAATTGATCTCCCTGCTTCCCGTCAGTCCCAGTAGTGTAATTGATCTCCCTTCTTCCCACCAGTCCCAGTAGTGTAATTGATCTCCCTGCTTCCCGTCAGTCCCAGTAATGTATTTGATCTCCCTGCTTCCCATCAGTCCCAGTAGTGTAACTGATCTCCCTGCTTCCTGTCAGTCCCAGTAGTGTAACTGATCTCCCTGCTTCACATCAGTCCCAGTAGTGTAATTGATCTCCCTGCTTCACATCAGTCCCAGTAGTGTAATTGATCTCCCTGTTTCCTGTCAGTCCCTGTAGTGTAGTTGATCTCCCAGCTTCCCATCTGTCCCAGTAATGTAATCGATCTCCCTGCTTCCTGTCAGTCCCAGTAGTGTAACTGATCTCCCTGCTTCCTGTCAGTCCCAGTAGTGTAATTGATCTCCCTGTATTTGATCTCCCTGCTTCCCGTCAGTCCCAGTAGTGTAATTGATCTCCCTGCTTCCTGTCAGTCCCAGTAATGTAATTGATCTCCCTTCTTCCCATCAGTCCCAGTAGTGTAATTGATCTCCCTGCTTTCAATCAGTCACAGTAGTGTAATTGATCTCCCTGCTTCCCGTCAGTCCCAGTAGTGTAATTGATCTCCCTGGTTCCCGTCAGTCCCAGTAATGTAATTGATCTCCCTGCTTCCTGTCAGTCCCAGTAATGTAATTGATATCTCTGCTTCCCGTCAGTCCCAGTAATGTAATTGATATCCCTGCTTCCTGTCAGTCCCAGTAGTGTAATTGATCTCACTGCTTCCCGTCAGTCCCAGTAGTGTAATTGATCTCCCTGCTTCCCATCAGTCCCAGTAGTGTAATTGATCTCCCTGCTTCCCGTCAGTCCCAGTAGTGTAATTGATCTCCCTTCTTCCCACCAGTCCCAGTAGTGTAATTGATCTCCCTGCTTTCCATCAGTCCCAGTAGTGTAATTGATCTCCCTGCTTCCCGTCAGTCCCAGTAGTGTAATTGATCTCCCTGCTTCCTGTCAATCCCAGTAGTATAATTGATCTCCCTGCTTCCTGTCAGTCCCAGTAGTGTAATTGATCTCCCTGCTTCCTGTCAGTCCCAGTAGTGTAATTGATATCTCTGCTTCCCGTCAGCCCCAGTAATGTAATATATTTCCCTGCTTCCTGTCAGTCCCAGTAGTGTAGCTGATCTCCCTGCTTCCTGTCAGTCCCAGTAGTGTAATTGATCTCCCTGTATTTGATCTCCCTGCTTCCCGTCAGTCCCAGTAGTGTAATTGATCTCCCTGCTTCCCATCAGTCCCAGTAGTGTAATTGATCTCCCTGCTTCCTGTCAGTCCCAGTAATGTAATTGATCTCCCTGCTTCCCATCAGTCCCAGTAATGTAATTGATCTCCCTGCTTCCTGTCAGTCCCAGTAATGTAATTGATCTCCCTGCTTCCCATCAGTCCCAGCAGTGTAACTGATCTCCCAGCTTCCCATCTGTCCCAGTAGTGTAATTGATCTCCCTGCTTCCCGTCAGTCCCAGTAATGTAATATATTTCCCTGCTTCCTGTCAGTCCCAGTAGTGTAGCTGATCTCCCTGCTTCCTGTCAGTCCCAGTAGTGTAATTGATCTCCCTGTATTTGATCTCCCTGCTTCCCGTCAGTCCCAGTAGTGTAATTGATCTCCCTGCTTCCCATCAGTCCCAGTAGTGTAATTGATCTCCCTGCTTCCTGTCAGTCCCAGTAATGTAATTGATCTCCCTGCTTCCCGTCAGTCCCAGTAATGTAATTGATCTCCCTGCTTCCTGTCAGTCCCAGTAATGTAATTGATCTCCCTGCTTCCCATCAGTCCCAGTAGTGTAATTGATCTCCCTGCTTCCCGTCAGTCCCAGTAATATAATTGATCTCCCTGCTTCCCATCAGTCCTAGCAGTGTAACTGATCTCCCTGCTTCCCATCAGTCCCAGTAATGTAATTGATCTCCCTGCTTCCCGTCAGTCCCAGTAGTGTAATTGATCTCCCTGCTTTCCATCAGTCCCAGTAGTGTAACTGATCTCCCTGCTTCCTGTCAGTCCCAGTAGTGTAATTAATCTCCCTGCTTCCCGTCAGTCCCAGTAGTGTAATTGATCTCCCTGCTTCCCATCAGTCCCAGTAGTGTAATTGATCTCCCTGCTTCCCGTCAGTCCCAGTAGTGTAATTGATCTCCCTTCTTCCCACCAGTCCCAGTAGTGTAATTGATCTCCCTGCTTTCCATCGGTCCCAGTAGTGTAATTGATCTCCCTGCTTCCCGTCAGTCCCAGTAGTGTAATTGATCTCCCGGCTTCCTGTCAGTCCCAGTAGTATAATTGATCTCCCTGCTTCCTGTCAGTCCCAGTAGTGTAATTGATCTCCCTGCTTCCCGTCAGTCCCAGTAGTGTAATTGATCTCCCTGCTTCCTGTCAGTCCCAGTAGTGTAATTGATATCTCTGCTTCCCGTCAGTCCCAGTAATGTAATTGATCTCCCTGCTTCCTGTCAGTCCCAGTAATGTAATTGATATCCCTGCTTCCCATCAGTCCCAGTAGTGTAATTGATCTCCCTGCTTCCCGTCAGTCCCAGTAGTGTAATTGATCTCCCTGCTTCCCGTCAGTCCCAGTAATGTAATGGATCTCCCTGCTTCCTGTCAGTCCCAGTAATGTAGCTGATCTCCCTGCTTCCTGTCAGTCCCAGTAGTGTAATTGATCTCCCTGTATTTGATCTCCCTGCTTCCCGTCAGTCTCTGTAGTGTAATTGATCTCCCTGCTTCCCATTAGTCCCAGTAGTGTAATTGATCTCCCTGCTTCCCGTCAGTCCCAGTAATGTAATTGATCTCCCTGCTTCCCGTCAGTCCCAGTAATGTAATTGATCTCCCTGCTTCCCGTCAATCCCAGTAGTGTAATTGATCTCCCTGCTTTCCATCAGTCCCAGTAGTGTAACTGATCTCCCTGCTTCCTGTCAGTCCCAGTAGTGTAATTGATCTCCCTGCTTCCTGTCAGTCCCAGTAGTGTAATTGATATCTCTGCTTCCGTCAGTCCCAGTAATGTACTTGATATCCCTGCTTCCTGTCAGTCCCAGTAATGTAATTGATCTCCCTGCTTCCCATCAGTCCCAGTAGTGTAATTGATCTCCCTGCTTCCCGTCAGTCCCAGTAATGTATTTGATCTCCCTGCTTCCCATCAGTCCCAGTAGTGTAACTGATCTCCCTGCTTCCTTTCAGTCCCAGTAGTGTAACTGATCTCCCTGCTTCACATCAGTCCCAGTAGTGTAATTGATCTCCCTGCTTCACATCAGTCCCAGTAGTGTAATTGATCTCCCTGTTTCCTGTCAATCCCTGTAGTGTAGTTGATCTCCCAGCTTCCCATCTGTCCCAGTAATGTAATCGATCTCCCTGCTTCCTGTCAGTCCCAGTAGTGTAACTGATCTCCCTGCTTCCTGTCAGTCCCAGTAGTGTAATTGATCTCCCTGTATTTGATCTCCCTGCTTCCCGTCAGTCCCAGTAGTGTAATTGATCTACCTGCTTCCTGTCAGTCCCAGTAATGTAATTGATCTCCCTGCTTCCCATCAGTCCCAGTAGTGTAATTGATCTCCCTGCATTCAATCAGTCACAGTAGTGTAATTGATCTCCCTGCTTCCCGTCAGTCCCAGTAGTGTAATTGATCTCCCTGGTTCCCGTCAGTCCCAGTAATGTAATTGATCTCCCTGCTTCCTGTCAGTCCCAGTAATGTAATTGATATCTCTGCTTCCCGTCAGTCCCAGTAATGTAATTGATATCCCTGCTTCCTGTCAGTCCCAGTAGTGTAATTGATCTCACTGCTTCCCGTCAGTCCCAGTAGTGTAATTGATCTCCCTGCTTCCCATCAGTCCCAGTAGTGTAATTGATCTCCCTGCTTCCCGTCAGTCCCAGTAGTGTAATTGATCTCCCTTCTTCCCACCAGTCCCAGTAGTGTAATTGATCTCCCTGCTTTCCATCAGTCCCAGTAGTGTAATTGATCTCCCTGCTTCCCGTCAGTCCCAGTAGTGTAATTGATCTCCCTGCTTCCTGTCAATCCCAGTAGTATAATTGGTCTCCCTGCTTCCTGTCAGTCCCAGTAGTGTAATTGATCTCCCTGCTTCCTGTCAGTCCCAGTAGTGTAATTGATATCTCTGCTTCCCGTCAGTCCCAGTAATGTAATATATTTCCCTGCTTCCTGTCAGTCCCAGTAGTGTAGCTGATCTCCCTGCTTCCTGTCAGTCCCAGTAGTCTAATTGATCTCCCTGTATTTGATCTCCCTGCTTCCCGTCAGTCCCAGTAGTGTAATTGATCTCCCTGCTTCCCATCAGTCCCAGTAGTGTAATTGATCTCCCTGCTTCCTGTCAGTCCCAGTAATGTAATTGATCTCCCTGCTTCCCATCAGTCCCAGTAATGTAATTGATCTCCCTGCTTCCTGTCAGTCCCAGTAATGTAATTGATCTCCCTGCTTCCCATCAGTCCCAGCAGTGTAACTGATCTCCCAGCTTCCCATCTGTCCCAGTAGTGTAATTGATCTCCCTGCTTCCCGTCAGTCCCAGTAATATAATATATTTCCCTGCTTCCTGTCAGTCCCAGTAGTGTAGCTGATCTCCCTGCTTCCTGTCAGTCCCAGTAGTGTAATTGATCTCCCTGTATTTGATCTCCCTGCTTCCCGTCAGTCCCAGTAGTGTAATTGATCTCCCTGCTTCCTGTCAGTCCCAGTAATGTAATTGATCTCCCTGCTTCCCGTCAGTCCCAGTAATGTAATTGATCTCCCTGCTTCCCGTCAGTCCCAGTAGTGTAATTGATCTCCCTGCTTCCTGTCAGTCCCAGTAATGTAATTGATCTCCCTGCTTCCCGTCAGTCCCAGTAATGTAATTGATCTCCCTGCTTCCTGTCAGTCCCAGTAATGTAATTGATCTCCCTGCTTCCCATCAGTCCCAGTAGTGTAATTGATCTCCCTGCTTCCCGTCAGTTCCAGTAATATAATTGATCTCCCTGCTTCCCGTCAGTCCCAGTAGTGTAATTGATCTCCCTGCTTTCCATCAGTCCCAGTAGTGTAACTGATCTCCCTGCTTCCTGTCAGTCCCAGTAGTGTAATTTATCTCCCTGCTTCCCGTCAGTCCCAGTAGTGTAATTGATCTCCCTGCTTCCCATCAGTCCCAGTAGTGTAATTGATCTCCCTGCTTCCCGTCAGTCCCAGTAGTGTAATTGATCTCCCTTCTTCCCACCAGTCCCAGTAGTGTAATTGATCTCCCTGCTTTCCATCGGTCCCAGTAGTGTAATTGATCTCCCTGCTTCCCGTCAGTCCCAGTAGTGTAATTGATCTCCCGGCTTCCTGTCAGTCCCAGTAGTATAATTGATCTCCCTGCTTCCTGTCAGTCCCAGTAGTGTAATTGATCTCCCTGCTTCCCGTCAGTCCCAGTAGTGTAATTGATCTCCCTGCTTCCTGTCAGTCCCAGTAGTGTAATTGATATCTCTGCTTCCCGTCAGTCCCAGTAATGTAATTGATCTCCCTGCTTCCTGTCAGTCCCAGTAATGTAATTGATATCCCTGCTTCCCATCAGTCCCAGTAGTGTAATTGATCTCCCTGCTTCCCGTCAGTCCCAGTAGTGTAATTGATCTCCCTGCTTCCCGCCAGTCCCAGTAATGTAATTGATCTCCCTGCTTCCTGTCAGTCCCAGTAATGTAGCTGATCTCCCTGCTTCCTGTCAGTCCCAGTAGTGTAATTGATCTCCCTGTATTTGATCTCCCTGCTTCCCGTCAGTCTCTGTAGTGTAATTGATCTCCCTGCTTCCCATCACTCCCAGTAGTGTAATTGATCTCCCTGCTTCCTGTCAGTCCTAGTAATGTAATTGATCTCCCTGCTTCCCGCCAGTCCCAGTAATATAATTGATCTCCCTGCTTCCCATTAGTCCCAGTAGTGTAACTGATCTCCCTGCTTTCCATCAGTCCCAGTAGTGTAACTGATCTCCCTGCTTCCTTTCAGTCCCAGTAGTGTAATTGATCTCCCTGCTTCCCGTCAGTCCCAGTAGTGTAATTGATCTCCCTGCTTCCCATCAGTCCCAGTAGTGTAATTGATCTCCCTGCTTCCCGTCAGTCCCAGTAGTGTAATTGATCTCCCTTCTTCCCACCAGTCCCAGTAGTGTAATTTATCTCCCTGCTTTCCATCAGTCCCAGTAGTGTAATTGATCTCCCTGCTTCCCGTCAGTCCCAGTAGTGTAATTGATCTCCCGGCTTCCTGTCAGTCCCAGTAGTATAATTGATCTCCCTGCTTCCTGTCAGTCCAAGTAGTGTAATTGATCTCCCTGCTTCCCGTCAGTCCCAGTAGTATAATTGATCTCCCAGCTTCCTGTCAGTCCCAGTAGTGTAATTGATATCTCTGCTTCCCGTCAGTCCCAGTAATGTAATTGATATCCCTGCTTCCTGTCAGTCCCAGTAATGTAATTGATCTCCCTGCTTCCCATCAGTCCCAGTAGTGTAATTGATCTCCCTGCGTCCCGTCAGTCCCAGTAATGTATTTGATCTCCCTGCTTCCCATCAGTCCCAGTAGTGTAACTGTTCTCCCTGCTTCCTGTCAGTCCCAGTAGTGTAATTGATCTCCCTTTTTCACATCAGTCCCAGTAGTGTAATTGATCTCCCTGTTTCTTGTCAGTACCAGTAGTGTAGTTGATCTCCCAGCTTCCCATCTGTCCCAGTAATGTAATCGATCTCCCTGCTTCCTGTCAGTCCCAGTAGTGTAACTGATCTCCCTGCTTCCTGTCAGTCCCAGTAGTGTAATTGATCTCCCTGTATTTGATCTCCCTGCTTCCCGTCAGTCCCAGTAGTGTAATTGATCTCCCTGCTTCCTGTCAGTCCAAGTAATGTAATTGATCTCCCTGCTTCCCATCAGTCCCAGTAGTGTAATTGATCTCCCTGCTTTCCATCAGTCCCAGTAGTGTAATTGATCTCCCTGCTTCCCGTCAGTCCCTGTAGTGTAATTGATCTCCCTGCTTGCTGTCAGTCCCAGTAGTGTAATTGATCTCCCTGCTTCCCGTCAGTCCCAGTAATGTAATTGATCTCCCTGCTTCCTGTCAGTCCCAGTAATGTAATTGATCTCCCTGCTTCCCGTCAGTCCCAGTAGTGTAATTGATCTCCCTGCTTCCCGTCAGTCCCAGTAATGTAATTGATCTCCCTGCTTCCCGTCAGTCCCAGTAATGACAATTGATCTCCCTGCTTCCCGTCAGTCCCAGGAATGTAATTGATCTCCCTGCTTCCCGTCAGTCCCAGTAGTGTAATTGATCTCCCTGCTTCCCGTCAGTCCCAGTAATGTAATTGATCTCCCTGCTTCCCATCAGTCCCAGTAGTGTAATTGATCTCCCAGCTTCCCATCTGTCCCAGTAATGTAATCGATCTCCCTGCTTCCTGTCAGTCCCAGTAGTGTAACTGATCTCCCTGCTTCCTGTCAGTCCCAGTAGTGTAATTGATCTCCCTGTATTTGATCTCCATGCTTCCCGTCAGTCCCAGTAGTGTAATTGATCTCCCTGCTTCCCATCAGTCCCAGTAGTGTAATTGATCTCCCTGCTTCCTGTCAGTCCCAGTAATGTAATTGATCTCCCTGCTTCCCGTCAGTCCCAGTAGTGTAATTGATCTCCCTGCTCCATCTTCCTGTCTGACTCCCTGTCTGTCTCCCTGCTTTCTATATCTCCCTGTCTGTCTCCTCGTCTGGCTCCCTGCTCCATCTCCCTGTCTGTCTCCCTGTCTGTCTCCCTGCTCCATCTCCCTGTCTGTCTCCCTGTCTGTCTCCCTGCTCCATCTCCATGTCTGTTTCCATGCTCCATCTCCCTGTCTGTCTCCCTGCTCCATCTCCCTGTCTATCTCCCTGTCTGACTCCCTGCTCCATCTCCCTGTCTGTTTCCATGCTCCATCTCCCTGTCTGTCTCGCTGCTCCATCTCCCTGTCGGTCTCCCTGTCTGTCTCCCCGTCTGGCTCCCTGCTCTATCTCCCTCTCTGTCTCGCTGCTCCATCTCCCTGTCTGGCTCCCTGCTCCAACTCCCTGTCTGATTCCCTTCTCCAACTCCCTGTCTGGCTCCCTGTCTCTCTTCTCCATCTCCCTGTCTGTCTCCCTGCTCCATCTTCCTGTCTGTCTCCCTTCTCCATCTCCCTGTCTGTCTCCCTGCTCCATCTCCCTGTCTGGCTCCCTGTCTCTCTTCTCCATCTCCCTGTCTGTCTCCCTGCTCCATCTCCCTGTCTGTCTTTCTGCTCCATCTCCCTGTCTGGCTCCCTGTCTCTCTTCTCCATCTCCCTGTCTGTCTCCCTGCTCAATCTTCCTGTCTGTCTCCCTTCTCCATCTCCCTGTCTGTCTCCCTGCTCCATCTCCCTGTCTGTCTCCATGTCTCCATGTCTCCCTGCTCCAACTCCCTGTCTGGCTCCCTGTCTGCTGTCTGTTTCCCTGTCTTTCTGTCTCTCTGTCTCTCTGTCTGTCTCTCTGTCTGTCGCGCTGTCTGTCTCTCTCTCTGTCTTTCTGCTCCATCTCTCTGTCTGTATCCCTGTCTCCCTGCTCCATCTCCCTGTCTGTCTCCATGTCTCCATGTCTCCCTGCTCCAACTCCCTGTCTGGCTCCCTGTCTCTCTTCTCCATCTCCCTGTCTGTCTCCCTGCTCCATCTCCCTGTCTGTTTCCCTGCTCCATCTCCCTGTCTGGCTCCCTGCCTCATCTCCCTGTCTGGCTCCTTGTCTCTCTTCTCCATCTCCCTGTCTGTCTCCCTGCTCCATCTCCCTGTCTGGCTCCCTGCTCCATCTCCCTGCCTGGCTACCTGTCTCTCTTCTCCATCTCCCTGTCTGTTTCCCTGTTTCTCTGTCTCACTCTCTGTCTGTCTCTCTGTCTGTCTGTCTGTTTCCCTGTCTTTCTGTCTCACTCTCTGTCTCTCTGTCTGTCTCTATCTCTGTCTGTCTTTCTGCTCCATCTCCCTGTCTGTCTCCCTGTCTCTTTATCTCTCTCTCTGTCTGTCTTTCTGTCTCTCTGCTCCATCTCCCTGTCTGTCCCCTGTCTCTCTCTCTGCCAGTCTGTCTGGCTCTCTGTCTCCCTGTCGCTCTGTCTCTCTCTGTCTGTCTGTCTCTCTGTCTGTCTCCCTGTCTTTCTGCTCCATCTCACTATCTGTCTCCCTATCTCTGTCTCTCTCTCTCTCTGTCTGTCGCTCTGTCTGTCTCTCTGCTCCATCTCTCTGTCTGTCTTTCTGCTCTATCTCCCTATCTCTCTGTCTCTCTGTCTCTCTGTCTCTGCTCCCTCCCTCCCTCCCTCCCTCCCTCCCTCCCTCCCTCCCTCCCTCCCTCCCTCCCTCCCTCCCTCCCTCCCTCCCTCCCTCTCTGTCTGTCTGTCTGTCTGTCTCTCTGTCTGTCTGTCTCTCTGTCTGTCTGTCTCTCTGTCTGTCTCTCTGTCTGTCTCTCTGTCTGTCTCTCTGTCTGTCTCTCTCTCTGTCTGTCTGTCTGTCTGTCTGTCTGTCTGTCTGTCTGTCTGTCTCTCGGTCCCAGCTTTGATGCACCTGTACTGACCTTGCCTTCTGGATGATAGCGGGGTGTACAGGCAGTGGCTCGGGTGGTGTAGGTGTCCTGGAGGGCAGGTAGTTTGCCCCCGGTGATGCGTTGTGCAGACCTCACTACCCTCTGGAGAGAGCCTTACGGAGCAGTTGCCGTACCAGGCTGTGATACAGCGCCTTCTTCACCACGCTGTCTGTGTGGGTGGACCATTTCAGTTTGTCTGTGTTGTGTACGCCGAGGTACTTAAAACTTACTACCCTCTCCACTACTGTCCCGTCGATGTGGATAGGGGGCTGCTCCCTCTGCTGTTTCCTGAAGTCCACGATCATCTCCTTTGTTTCGTTGACGTTGAGTGTGAGGTTGTTTTCCTGACACCACACTCCGAGGGCCCTCACCTCCTCCTGTAGGCCATCTCGTCATTGTTGGTAATCAAGCCTACCACTGTAGTCTCGTCTGCAAACTTGATGTCTGTCTCTCTCTCGCTGTCTCTCTGTCTGTCTCCCTGTCTCTCTGCTCCATCTCTTCGTCTATCTCTCTGTCTGTCTCCCTGTCTCTCTGCTCCATCTCCCTGTCTACCTCTGTCTGTCTCGCTGTCTCTCTGTCTGTCTCCCTGTGTCTCTGCTCCATCTCCCTGTCTATCTCCCTGTCTCTCTGCTCCATCGCCCTGTCTATCTCTCTGTCTGTCTCTCTGTCTTTCTCCCTGTCTCTCTGTCTGTCTCCATGTCTCTCTGCTCCATCTCTGTGTCTATCTCTCTGTCTGTCTCTCTGCTCCCTCTCCCTGTCTATCTCTGTGTCTGTCTCCCTGTCTCTCTGTCTTTCTCCCTGTCTCTCTGTCTCCAGCTGAGAGCTATGTTTATTTCATAAGGCCCTGTGACCAGCGCTGTGTTTTTGTCTGGAGATGTGCGTCGCCGTCCCCGCCTGTCTCTTCCACTTGTCAATGGCCTCTTTTAAGTCCTATACCCACCTTTCCTCTTCTCTTCCTCTTCTCCTCCTCCTCTGACAGCTTCCCTCTGTTCTTCCCTCTTCTTTTCATGGTCAGCCCTTCCGCTCTTGCTTGAATGCTCGTCCCTCGCTCCGTCTCGGAAGAAGAGAGGAGCAGTGTGATGCACATCTCAAGAGACCTGAGCTGTCTCTTTCTCCCTCTCTCTCTCCTTCTGTCTTTGTCTCTGTCAAGGCTCTGTCACTTCAGTCAGGGATGTGTCTTTAATACCCACTGCTGGATAGCCCCTAGTTGGCTTTTTATAGCCGTTTATATCAAAGCTGTGACAGCTGCTAAAAACGGTCCCCCGGAAGACAAGGCACCTTAGTTGTTAATGGCACTATATTATAGACACACACACACACACACACACACACACACACACACACACACACACACACACACACACACACACACACACACACACACACACAGAGGGAGACAAGGCACTTGAGTAGTTAATGGCACTACCCAAACACTGTAGCAGGATGGCTTTGAAGTCGATGGCTTTGAGTTGCTGAGCTGTCTGAAAGTGGGACAAACTTAGTTAAAACGGTCTGTAATGTTTGGTGACTGTGACGTAGATATGCCATGTGCTGTGGAAACCTCTTCCTCTTGTATATTTAGATATGAGCTGTATTCAGACAGGCCAGGTACATTATGTTGATGCCAGAAGTGATGAAAGTGATTCATTTGCATGTTTTCTATTAAAATGGATGATTGACGTCATCATCTTTGTCTCTTCCAGACATCCAGTGTGATTGAGGGCGTGGCCAGAGTTAGCAAGGAGGCGGATTCTGCCTTACATACATCAGCAGTGAGCGAATCACAGTCAACAGAACCTGGGGTTGGCCACACCCCTTCTCTACCCCCCACCCTGGAGCCAGAGAGAGGAGACCGCCCACCTTCCAGTAAGTACCTTGACTTCTGACCCCTGACCTCCAAGCCCTGCTCCTGCCCTCTGTCCCCACCAAAACATTCTATTGTGTGTGGGTTAGAATGAATTATCTCTGACTCCTAGGTTTTTTTGTGCTGCACAAATTCTTCCATTGTCTTTTATTTGCTCTCTTACGTTATTTATTCTACCCCGACCTACCTTTCTCCTCCTCTCTCTACCTTTCTCCTCCTCTCTCTACCTTTCTCCTCCTCTCTCTACCTTTTTCCTCCTCTCTATACCTTTCTCCTCCTCTCTCTACCTTTCTCCTCCTCTCTATACCTTTCTCCTCCTCTCTCTACCTTTCTCCTCCTCTCTATACCTTTCTCCTCCTCTCTATACCTTTCTCCTCCTCTCTCTACCTTTCTCCTCCTCTCTCTACCTTTCTCCTCCTCTCTCTACCTTTCTCCTCCTCTCTCTCTACCTTTCTCCTCCTCTCTCTACCTTTCTCCTCCTCTCTATACCTTTCCCCTCCTCTCTCTACCTTTCTCCTCCTCTCTCTACCTTTCTCCTCCTCTCTATACCTTTCTCCTCCTCTCTCTACCTTTATCCTCCTCTCTCTACCTTTCTCCTCCCCTCTCTACCTTTCTCCTCCTCTCTCTACCTTTCTCCTCCTCTCTCTACCTTTCTCCTCCCCTCTCTACCTTTCTCCTCCTTTCTCTACCTTTTTCCTCCTCTCTCTACCTTTCTCCTCCTCTCTCTACCGTTCTCCTCCTCTCTCTACCTTTCTCCTCCTCTCTCTACCTTTCTCCTCCTCTCTATACCTTTCGCCTCCTCTCTCTACCTTTCCCCTCCTCTCTCTACCTTTCTCCTTCTCTCTCTACCTTTCTCCTCCTCTCTCTCTACCTTTCTCCTCCTCTCTCTACCTTTCTCCTCCTCTCTATACCTTTCCCCTCCTCTCTCTACCTTTCTCCTCCTCTCTCTACCTTTCTCCTCCTCTCTATACCTTTCTCCTCCTCTCTCTACCTTTCTCCTCCTCTCTCTACCTTTTTCCTCCTCTCTAAACCTTTCTCCTCCTCTCTCTACCTTTCTCCTCCTCTCTATACCTTTCTCCTCCTCTCTCTACCTTTCTCCTCCTCTCTATACCTTTCTCCTCCTCTCTATACCTTTCTCCTCCTCTCTCTACCTTTCTCCTCCTCTCTCTACCTTTCTCCTCCTCTCTCTACCTTTCTCCTCCTCTCTATACATTTCTCCTCCTCTCTCTACCTTTCTCCTCCTCTCTCTACCTTTCTCCTCCTCTCTATACCTTTCTCCTCCTCTCTCTGCCTTTCTCCTCCTCTCTCTACCTTTCTCCTCCTCTCTCTACCTTTCTCCTCCTCTCTCTACCTTTATCCTCCTCTCTCTACCGTTCTCCTCCTCTCTATACCTTTCTCCTCCTCTCTCTACCTTTCTCCTCCCCTCTCTACCTTTCTCCTCCTCTCTCTACCTTTCTCCTCCTCTCTCTACCTTTCTCCTCCCCTCTCTACCTTTCTCCTCCTTTCTCTACCTTTTTCCTCCTCTCTCTACCTTTCTCCTCTCTCTACCGTTCTCCTCCTCTCTCTACCTTTCTCCTCCTCTCTCTACCTTTCTCCTCCTCTCTATACCTTTCTCCTCCTCTCTCTACCTTTCCCCTCCTCTCTCTACCTTTCTCCTTCTCTCTCTACCTTTCTCCTCCTCTCTCTCTACC
>NC_092152.1:68754492-68766992 GCF_045791955.1 Oncorhynchus clarkii lewisi | reverse complement strand
GATAGGGTGAGAGAGGGTGAGACACAGGTTTATAGAGACTGAGATAGGGTGAGATACAGGTTTATAGAGACTGAGATATGGGGAGAGAGGGTGAGACACATGTTTATAGAGACTTAGATAGGGGAGAGAGGGTGAGACACAGGTTTATAGAGACTGAGATAGGGTGAGACATGTTTATAGAGACTGAGATAGGGGAGAGAGGGTGAGACACGTTTATAGAGACTGAGATAGGGGGAGAGAGGGTGAGACAGGTTTTTAGAGAATGGGATAGGGTGAGACAGGTTTATAGAGACTGAGAGAGGGTGAGATACAGGTTTATAGAGACTGAGATAGGGTGAGAGAGGATGAGATACAGGTTTATAGAGACTGAGATAGGGTAAGACACAGGCTTATATAGACTGAGATAGGGAGAAATACATGTTTATAGAGACTGAGATAGGGTGAGAGAGGGTGAGATACATGTTTATAGAGACTGAGATAGGGTAAGACACAGGCTTATATAGACTGAGATAGGGAGAGATACATGTTTATAGAGACTGAGATAGGGTGAGAGAGGGTGAGATACATGTTTATAGAGACTGAGATAGGGTGAGATAGGGAGAGATACGGGTATATAGAGACTGAGAAAGGGTGAGATATGGAGAGATACAGGTTTATAGAGACAGAGATAGAGTGAGATAGGGAGAGATACAGGTTTATAGAGACTGCGATAAGGTGAGAGAGGGTGAGATACAGGTTTGTAGAGACTGAGATAGGGGGAGAGAGGGGGAGATACATGTTTATAGAGACTCGGATAGGGGAGATACAGGTTTATAGAGACTGAGATAGGGTGAGATATAGATTTATAGAGACTGAGATTGGGTGAGATACAGGTTTATATACACTGAGATAGGGGGAGAGAGGGGGAGATACAGGTTTATAGAGACTGAGAAAGGGTGAGATAGGGAGAGATACAGGTTTATAGAGACTGAGAAAGGGTGAGATAGGGAGAGATACAGGTTTATAGAGACTGAGATAGGGTGAGATAGGGAGAGATACAGGTTTATAGAGACTGAGATAGGGGGAGAGAGGGTGAGATACAGGTTTGTAGAGACTGAGAGAGGGGGAGAGAGGGGGAGATACCATATTATAGAGACTGAAATAGGGTGAGAGAGGGTGAGATACAGGTTTATAGAGACTGAGATAGGGTGAGAGAGGGTGAGATAGGTTTATAGAGACTGAGATAGGGGGAGAGAGGGGAGACAGGTTTTTAGAGACTGGGAGAGGGTGAGACACAGGTTTATAGACACTGAGATAGGGTGAGATACAGGTTTGTAGAGACTGGGATAGGGTGAGATACAGGTTTATAGAGACTGAGATAGGGGGAGAGAGGGTGAGACAGGTTTATAGAGACTGAGATAGGGGGAGAGAGGGGAGACAGGTTTTTAGAGAATGAGAGAGGCTGAAACAGGTTAATAGAGACTGAGATAGGGTGAGACACAGGTTTTTAGAGACAGAGAGAGGGTGAGACACAGGTTTATAGAGACTGAGAGAGGGTGAGACACAGGTATATCGAGACTGAGAGAGGGTGAGAGAGGGGGAGATACAGGTTTATCGCGGAGAGAGGGTGAGATTTTGGTAAGAGGGTCATTTTGAGCCCGAGGCTGTGTTGTAAAGTAGTAAACATCCAGAGACCTTAACAAACACAATTCACACTACACACCACACACCACACACCACACACCACACACTACACACTATACATTACACACTACACACTACACACCACACACCACACACCACACACTACACACTATACATTACACACTACACGCTACACACTATACACTATACACCACACACTACACACTCTACACACCACACACCACACACCACACACTATACACCACACACTACACACCACACACCACACACTACACACTATACACCATACACTACACACCACACACTACACACCACACACCACAGTACACACTATACACTATACACCACACACTACACACCACACACTATACACCACATACTATATACTACACACTATACACTACACACTATACACTACACACCATAAACTACACACTATACACTACACACCACACACTACAAACTATACACTACACACTATACACTACACACCACAAACTACACACTATAAACTACACACTATACACCACACACTACACACACCACACCACACACTACATACTATACACTCACACCACACACCACACACAATACACCACACACTACACACCACACACACTACACACCACACACTACACACTATACACTATACACTACACACCACACACTATACACCACACACTACATACCACACACCACACACTACACACTATACACTATACACTACACACCACACACTACACACTATACACCACACACTACACACTATACACCACACAATACACACCACACACCACACACTACACACCACACACTACACACCACACACTACACACTATACACTATACACCACACACCACACACTACACACTATACATTACACACTACACACTACACACTATACACTATACACCACACGCTACACACTCTACACACCACACACCACACACCACACACTATACACCACACACTACACACCACACACCACACACCACACACTACACACTATACACCATACACTACACACCACACACTACACACCACACACCACAGTACACACTATACACTATACACCACACACTACACACCACACACTATACACCACATACTATATACTACACACTATACACTACACACTATACACTACACACCATAAACTACACACTATACACTACACACCACACACTACAAACTATACACTACACACTATACACTACACACCACAAACTACACACTATAAACTACACACTATACACCACACACTACACACACCACACCACACACTACATACTATACACTCACACCACACACAATACACCACACACTACACACCACACACACTACACACCACACACTACACACTATACACTATACACTACACACCACACACTATACACCACACACTACATACCACACACCACACACTACACACTATACACTATACACTACACACCACACACTACACACTATACACCACACACTACACACTATACACCACACAATACACACCACACACCACACACTACACACCACACACTACACACTATACACTATACACCACACACCACACACTACACACTATACATTACACACTACACACTACACACTATACACTATACACCACACGCTACACACTCTACACACCACACACCACACACCACACACTATACACCACACACTACACACCACACACCACACACCACACACTACACACTATACACCATACACTACACACCACACACTACACACCACACACCACAGTACACACTATACACTATACACCACACACTACACACCACACACTATACACCACATACTATATACTACACACTATACACTACACACTATACACTACACACCATAAACTACACACTATACACTACACACCACACACTACAAACTATACACTACACACTATACACTACACACCACAAACTACACACTATAAACTACACACTATACACCACACACTACACACACCACACCACACACTACATACTATACACTCACACCACACACCACACACAATACACCACACACTACACACCACACACACTACACACCACACACTACACACTATACACTATACACTACACACCACACACTATACACCACACACTACATACCACACACCACACACTACACACTATACACTATACACTACACACCACACACTACACACTATACACCACACACTACACACTATACACCACACAATACACACCACACACCACACACCACACCACACACTACACACCACACACTACACACTATACACTATACACCACACACCACACACTACACACCACACACTACACACTATACACTACACACCACACACCACACACTACACACCACACACCACACCCTACACACTATACACTACACACTACATACCACACACCACACACTACACACTATACACTATACACTACACACTACACACCACACACTAAACACTACACACTACACACCACACACTATACACTACACACCACACACTATACATCACACACTACACGCTACACACCACACACTACACGCCACACACTACACACTACACACCACACACCACACATCACACACAACACACTACACACCACACACCACATACCACACACTACACACTACACATTATACACTGTACACCACACACTACACACCACGCACTACACACCACACACCACAAACTACACACCACACACTACACACTATACACTACACACTACACACCACACACTAAACACTACACACTACACACCACACACCACACACTATACACTACACACCACACACTACACACTACACACTACACACTATACACTATACACCACACACCACACACCACACACTACACACCACACACTACACACCACACACCACAAACTACACACCACACACTACACACTATACACTATACACCACACACCACACACTACACACCACACACCACACACTACACACCACACACCACACACCATACACTACACACTATACACAACATACCACACACCACACACTACACACCACACACTACACACTATACACCACACACTACACACTGTACACCACACACCACACACCACACACTACACACTATACACTATACACCACACACTACACACTATACACTACACACCATACACCACACACTACACACCACACACCACACCCTACACACTATACACTAAACACTACGTAGCACACCACACACTACACACTACACGCCACACATTACACACTACACACTACACACCACACACCACACATCACACACAACACACTACACACCACATACCACACACTACACACTACACATTATACACTGTACACCACACACTACACACTACACACTACACACCACACACCACACACTACACACCACACACCATACACCACACACCACATACCATACACTACACACCACACACTACACACTACACACTATACACTGTACACCACACACTACACACCACACACCACACACCACACATCACACACTACACACCACACACCACACACTACACACCACACACTAACCACTACACACTACACACTACACACTATACACCACACACTACACACCACACACTACACACTACACACTACACACTATACACCACACACTACACACTACACACTACACACCACACACCACATACCACACACTACACACTACACACCACACACTACACACCACACACTACACACTACACACTACACACCACACACTACACACTGCACACTGTACACCACACTACACACTACACACCACACAGTACACACCACAAACCACACACCACACATCACACACCACACACTACACACCATACACCACACACCACACACTACACACCACACACCATACACCACACACCACATACCACACACTACACACCACACACTACACACTACACACTATACACTGTACACCACACACTACACACCACACACCACACATCACACACTACACACCACACACCACACACTACACACCACACACTAAACACTACACACTACACACTACACACTATACACCACACACTACACACCACACACTACACACTACACACTATACACTACACACTACACACTACACACCACACACCACACACCACACACCACACACCACACACCACACACTACACACTACACACTACACACCACACACCACACACTACACACTGCACACTGTACACCACACTTCACACTACACACCACACAGTACACACCACACACCACACACCACACACCACACATCACACACCACACACTACACACCATACACCACACACCACACACCACATACCACACACTACACACTACACACCACACACCACACACTATACACTACACACTACACACTATACACTACACACTATACACTACACACTATACACTTTACACCACACACTACACACCACACACTACACACTATACCCTACACACTATACATTATACACCACACACTACACACCACACACTACACACCACACACTACACACCACACACTACACACTATACACTATACACCACACACTATACACTACACACTATACACTACACACTATACATGTCTGCTTCTCCATCATCGCTCTGCCGTAGCATCCCAACCTCCCTCCCTCTCCTCTTAAGAGGAGAACCGGTTGTTTGATCGTGTTCTCCTTCACGCGTGTCACCACCGCTCACATTGGACAAGACCTATTTCATCCTGCTGATCCCCAGTGTGTGAAACATGACCCTCCACACGCGTACACACACCATCCCAGTGCCCCCACGCTACTACTGAACACCATTTGAGAACTGAGGGAGGAGAGGAAGTGAGAAAGATTGAAAATAGAGGTGGGGAGGACATACAGAGGCTAGAGAAAGAGGGGAGCAGCGTTTGTCTGTTGGCTGTGACCTGACAAAGGAAACCACTTTACAGAGACAGACTTATTTTAATAACACATGCTGCTGTTATTACATCTACACAGGGTGTTTGCTTTTCTGTGTGTGTGTGATGTTGTGTATCGTGTCAGGGTGTGTGTGATGTTGTGTATCGTGTCAGGGTGTGTGATGTTGTGTTTCGTGTCAGGGTGTGTGATGTTATGTATCGTGTCAGGGTGTGTGTGATGTTGTGTATCGTGTCAGAGTGTGTGTGACGTTGTGTATCGTGTCAGGGTGTGTGTGACATTGTGTATCGTGTCAGGGTTTGTGTGTGTGTTTGTGTGTTTGTGTGTGTGTGCACCAGGCCAGAGTAAGCTGGGCCTTGTGGTTTACTTCCTGTGACAGAAAACAGACATCCAGTGGTCATGACTATGATCTCACCACCACACATTACATCTCCACCTTCAGCTTTGGTGGTCAGAGACAGAGAGAGAGAGACAGAGAGAGACAGAGAGAGACAGAGAGAGAGAGACAGAGAGAGAGGCAGAGAGAGAGAGGCACAGAGAGAGAGAGAGACTGAGAGAGAAGCACAGAGGGAGAGAGAGAGAGAGAGTGAGACGTCTGTATGTGTAATGTTTACTGTTAATTGTTATTGTTTATTTAACTTTTGTATATTATCTACCTCACTTGCTTTGGCAATGTTAACACATGTTTCCCATGCCAATACATCCCCTTGAATTTAATTGAATTGAATTGAGAGAGGCACAGAAAGAGAGAGGCAGAGAGAGAGAGGCACAGAGAGAGAGACAGGCAGAGAGAGAGAGGCACAGAGAGAGAGAGGCTGTGAGAGAGAGAGATAGGCACAGAAAGAGAGAGGCAGAGAGAGAGGCTGAGAGAGAGAGAGGCACAGAAAGAGAGAGATATTGTCTACCTCACTTGCTTTGGCAATGTTAACACATGTTTCCCATGCCAATAAAGCCCCTTGAATTGAATTGAATTGAGAGGCACAGAGAGAGAGGCTGAGAGGGAGAGAGGGAGAGAGAGAGAGGCTGAGAGAGAGAGGGGGAGAGAGAGAGGCTGAGAGAGAGAGGCACAGCGAGAGATGAGAGAAGGAGATAGGCAGGAGTAAAACCTCAAAAGAGGCACTGCCGGTATCAGACAGGAAGCAGCTCGCAGGAGAGAAAGGAAATGACATCAGAAGTGGCCAACGTCAGTCTGCCACTCATAGTAGCATGTGAGAGTTTGAGCTAGATGATCAGGTGATGTACGAGTCTGAACAATAGAACTGTCTAGAACATTAGAAATTCTGCCAGAAGGATATAGGGAAAACAGCCGTGTGTTGATATCAGCACAACGTTTCAATGGAGATGGAAGGAAATCAGGGAGGAGAGAGGAGGAAGTTGTATGGTAAGGAAATGTGTGTGTGGTATGTGCATGCATGCATCACTTACACATATGTGCAGACTTGAGTATGTGCATGCGTTCTTGATTGCACAGTTAGTGTGTGTGTACTGATTGTGAAGTGATTCCCCTCACATGTCCTCTCAGTGTTGTGATTACTGCACAGCTGGCCTGGCATGGTGGTACTCTGGCTGCTGGCCACTGTCATATCCTTACATTTCTACACCACGGGGAAGAGACATGGCATGTTTGAACAGACGTGTGGTTAAAATAAGGGATTTATGTCGAAGCTGTTGTTTTAACCACTGCGTCTAAGAGTTGTTTCCCCCGAGAGAGAGAGAGAGAGAGAGAGAGAGAGAGAGAGAGAGAGAGAGAGAGAGAGAGAGAGAGAGAGAGAGAGAGAGAGAGAGAGAGAGAGAGAGAGAGAGAGAGAGAGAGAGAGAGAGAGAGAGAGAGAGAGAGAGAGAGAGAGAGAGAGGCAGAGAGAGAGGCAGAGAGAGAGGCAGAGAGAGAGAGAGAGAGAGACAGAGACAGAGACAGAATTGAGTGAGAGAGAGAGAGAGAGAGAGAGAGGCTAATTATCAAGTGCGTGTGTGTGTGTGAATTCCTACAGGTCATTGGTGCAGGGTTTTAATGATGAGTTTCAGCTCTTTTCCCAAACTCTCTGAAAACAATGAGCCCTATTCATACAGATGGGCAGAGGAAAACACTGTCTGAATGAGTGCAGGGTTTTAAGCTATTTTTATCTCTGCTGTTTAATTGTCGACTTTTATAACCCTGGTGTTTTTAGAGAAAATACACACACACACACACACACACACACACACACACACACACACACACACACACACACACACACACACACACACACACACACACACACACACACACACACACACTCATACTGGGATCAAGAGGGATGGGCTGGGGAGAAAAGAGGAGGAATAGAGTCTGTGAACAAGCAGTTCCAGCCCCCTAGGCACACCCTCATCCCTCCTTTTCCCTGGGGGATGGGGAAACAGCAGGGAGGGAGAGGGATGAGAGGAGGACTGTACAGAAAATATAGAATAGAGAGATGACAGAAGCAGTGTGTTGCGATGGGGGACATGGAGAGGATGAGAGGAGAGTGGTTTGTGGTGGAGCGATACAATGGGGAGGTGACAGGGAAGGTGTTTTGAGAGACGGAGAGGGGAATGAGAGGAGAAGTGTGCAGACGGATGTCAGAATCATTTATCTCTGTCCCTCTAGTTCTCTCTCTCGTTCTGTTTCTCTCATTCCCCTCTCTCTCTCCATCTCTCTTTCTCTCTGTCTCTCTCTCTCTCTCTTTCTCTCTCTCTCTCTCTCTCTCTCTCTCCCGCTCTCTTTCTTTCATTCCCATCTCACTCTCCGCCTCACCCTCCCTCCCTCCCTCCCTCCCTCCCTCCCTCCCTCCCTCCCTCCCTCCCTCCCTCCCTCCCTCCCTCTCTCTCTCTCTCTCTCTCGCTCTCTCCCCTCTATGTTTCTCTCATTCCCCTCTCTCTGTATCTCCCTCCCTCTCCCTCTCTCTCTCTCTCTTTCGCTCTCAGTAGAGATAGCAGGAGGGTGGGCTAGCTGAGTGACAGTGACAAGGAAGCGGCTGCTACTGAGAGGAAGAACAGATGTGTGTGTGTCTGTGTGTGTGTGTTTGTGTAATTAGAATGCCACCGGAGACCTCTTGGCAGTGCCACACTTGGCAGAGCGCCATCCCATTGCCCTCTTTTTCCACCCCAGCTAAGAGAGAGATGGAGAGGAAGAGGGAGAGGGAGAGAGAGAGGAAAGAGGGAGGAAAGAGGAAGAGAGGAAATGAGGAGTGAGGTAAAGGGGGAAGGAGGGAGATAGAAAATGAGGAGTGAGGTAGAGGGAGGAAAGAGGAAGAGAGGAAATGAGGAATGAGGTAGATGGGGAAGGAGGGAGATAGGAAATGAGGAGTGAGATAGAGGGGGGAAGGAGGGAGAGAGGAAATGAGGAGTGAGGTAGATGGGGAAGGAGGGAGAGAGGAAATGAGGAATGAGATAGAGGGGGGAAGGAGGGAGAGAGGAAATGAGGAGTGAGGTAGATGGGGAAGGAGGGAGAGAGGAAATGAGGAGTGAGGTAGAAGGGGGAAGGAGGGAAAGAGGAAATGAGGAGTGAGGTAGAGGGGGAAGGAGGGAGAGAGGAAATGAGGAGTGAGAGAGGGGAGAAGGAGGGAGAGAGGAAATGAGGAGTGAGGTAGAGGGGGGAAGGAGGGAAAGAGGAAATGAGGAGTGAGGTAAATGGGGGAAGGAGGGAGAGAGGGAATGAGGAGTGAGGTAGAGGGGGAAGGAGGGAGAGAGGACATGAGGAGTGAGGTAGAGGGGGGAAGGAGGGAGAGAGGAAATGAGGAGTGAGGTAGAGGAGGAAGGAGGTAGAGAGGAAATGAGGAGTGAGGTAGAGGGGGGAAGGAGGGAGAGAGGAAATGAGGAGTGAGGTACAGGGGGAAGGAGGGAGAGAGGAAATGAGGAGTGAGGTAGAGGGAGGAAAGAGGAAGAGAGGAAATGAGGAATGAGGTAGATGGGGAAGGAGGGAGATAGGAAATGAGGAGTGAGATAGAGGGGGGGAAGGAGGGAGAGAGGAAATGAGGAGTGAGGTAGAGGGGGAAGGAGGGAGAGAGGAAATTAGGAATGAGGTAGATGGGGGAGGAGGGAGCGAGGAAATGAGGAGTGAGGTAGAGGGGGAAGGAGGGAGAGAGGAAATGAGGAGTGAGGTAGAGGGGGAAGGAGGGAGAGAGGAAATGAGGAGTGAGGTAGAGGGGGGAAGGAGGGAAAGAGGAAATGAGGAGTGAGGTAGAGGGGGGAAGGAGGGAGAGAGGAAATGAGGAGTGAGGTAGAGGAGGAAGGAGGTAGAGAGGAAATGAGGAGTGAGGTAGAGGGGGGAAGGAGGGAGAGAGGAAATGAGGAGTGAGGTACAGGGGGAAGGAGGGAGAGAGGAAATGAGGAGTGAGGTAGAGGGAGGAAAGAGGAAGAGAGGAAATGAGGAATGAGGTAGATGGGGAAGGAGGGAGATAGGAAATGAGGAGTGAGATAGAGGGGGGGAAGGAGGGAGAGAGGAAATGAGGAGTGAGGTAGAGGGGGAAGGAGGGAGAGAGGAAATTAGGAATGAGGTAGATGGGGGAGGAGGGAGCGAGGAAATGAGGAGTGAGGTAGAGGGGGAAGGAGGGAGAGAGGAAATGAGGAGTGAGGTAGAGGGGGAAGGAGGGAGAGAGGAAATGAGGAGTGAGGTAGAGGGGGGAAGGAGGGAAAGAGGAAATGAGGAGTGAGGTAGAGGGGGAAGGAGGGAGAGAGGTAATGAGGAGTGAGCTAGAGGAGGGGAAGGAGAGAGAGAAGAAATGAGGAGTGAGGTAGAGGGAGGAAGGAGGGAGAGAGGAAATGAGGAGTGAGGTAGAGGGGGGAAGGAGGGAGAGAGGAAATGAGGAGTGAGTTAGAGGGGTGGAGGAAGGAGAGAGGAAATGAGGAGTGAGGTAGAGGGGGGAAGGAGGAAGAGAGGAAATGAGGAGTGAGGTAGAGGGGGAAGGAGGGAGAGAGGAAATGAGGAATGAGGTAGAGGGGGAAGGAGGGAGAGAGGAAATGAGGAGTGAGGTAGAGGGGAAAGGAGGGAGAGAGGAAATGAGGAGTGAGGTAGAGGGGGAAGGAGGGAGAGAGAAAATGAGGAGCGAGGTAGAGGGGGAAGGAGGGAGAGAGGAAATGAGGATTGAGGTGGAGGGGCGAAGGAGGGAGAGAGGAAATGAGGAGTGGGGTAGATGGGGAAGGAGGGAGAGAGGAAATGAGGAGTGAGGTAGAGGGGGAAGGAGGGAGAGAGGAAATGAAGAGTGAGGTAGAGGGGGGAAGGAGGAAGAGAGGAAATGAGGAGTGAGGTAGAGGGGGAAGGAGGGAGAGAGGAAATGAGGAATGAGGTAGAGGGGGAAGGAGGGAGAGAGGAAATGAGGAGTGAGGTAGAGGGGGAAGGAGGGAGAGAGGAAATGAGGAGTGAGGTAGAGGGGAAGGAGGGATAGAGGAAATGAGGAGTGAGGTAGAGGGGGGAAGGAGGGAGAGAGGAAATGAGGAGTGAGGTGGAGGGGCGAAGGAGGGAGAGAGGAAATGATAAGTGAGGTAGAGGGGGAAGGAGGGAGAGAGGAAATGAGGAGTGAGGGGGAAGGAGGGAGAGAGGAAATGAGGAGTGAGGGGGAAGGAGGGAGAGAGGAAATGAGGAGTGAGGTAGAGGGGGAAGAAGGGAGAGAGGAAATGAGGAGTGAGGTAGAGGGGGGAGGAGGGAGAGAGGAAATGAGGAGTGAGGTAGAGGGGGGAGGAAATGAGGAGTGAGGTAGAGATAGGGAAGGATGGAGATAGGAAATGAGGAGTGAGGTAGAAGGGGGAAGAAGGGAGAGAGGAAATGAGGAGTGAGGTAGAGGGGAAGGAGGGAGAGAGGAAATGAGGAGTGAGGTAGAGGGGGAAGGAGGGAGACAGGCAATGAGGAGTGAGGTAGAGGGGGAAGGAGGGAGAGAGGAAATGAGGAGTGAGGTAGAGGGGGGAAGGAGGGAGATAGGAAATGAGGAGTGAGGTAGAGGGGGAAGGAGG